>NC_092147.1:69102058-69319558 GCF_045791955.1 Oncorhynchus clarkii lewisi
TTTCGAATGGTATCAAGAATATGCATTAGGTTAATTAAAAAGGAAAGAAATTCCACAAATGTACTTTTAACAGTTGAAATGCATTCCAGGTGAAGCTGGTTGAGAGAATGCCAAGACTGTGCAAAGCTGTCATCAAGTCAAAGGGTGGCTACTTTGAAGAACCTCAAATATAAAGTATATTTTGATTTGGATAACACTTGTTTTGGTTACTACATGATTCCATGTGTATTATTTCATAGTTTTGATGTCTTCACTATTATTCTACAATGTAGAAAATAGTACAAATAAAGAAAAACCTTGAATGAGTAGGTGTGTCCAAACTTTTGACTGGTACTGTATATATATTTTTTTACTGTAATGTCTTTTGTGACCGAACACTAGCATTTTACTTTTTACCCCCTACTAGCACTCTTTGCTAATTAACTTCTTTATTGAGGAGAAATGTCATGTGGTTGTCTCACCTAGAGATCTTAAGATGCACTAACTGCTAAATGACTAAAATGTAAAAAGATAAAGGACCTAAAACATAAACACATGGTAGTATTAAAAGTAACAAAACGGTGATCTTCAAAACCTGCAGAGATTTTTCTAGCCAGAGGGTGGGTATTTTCACTGAAAATCACTGTTTTTAAAATGTTTTAACTTTTGATGTCATCGGGTAGAACTTTGTTAAACTTAATATTTTATATTACAAAATGTGGAAATGTTATTGTGCTGAAGATAATGAAAATGAGGTTAAAAAGTGGTGGAATTGCCCTGTCACGTTTTTTAAATTTCACTAACATCACATATTTTGCTGTATCAAGTTATTGTTCTTACAGTATAGAGTTTTCTGAAGCTTTTCATTGTCTGCTTTCCATGAAGGCTTTCCCTGCTATAACGGGCCTCCTGTATTGTCCGGTGGACTCATCTAGTAAACGAGACTACTAGTTCATAAGACTGAGTTTCTTTGTGTATTGCATTCTCTCTCAGAACCTGGGTGTGATGGAAGATTTGGGGGTGCTGGTGGCGGAGGCAGGAGCGGCTCCATCTGGTCAGCTGCAGCCCTGCAGGCGTCTCTGGAGGACAGTCCTCCACAGGCCATCGACTGGGTCTCCATGAGGGCCAACCGGCACAAATACGAGGAGATGAAGTGGCAGGGTGAGTGGGGGAGATGCACGCATGCACAACACAGACCGGGACTGCATCGCTGTTGATTGACAACTGTTCCTACACTTGATTCTCCCGTGTTCTTACATGACAGTATTCTGATTGATAGTTCTTAGTGGCTGAATAGAACATTTGATTTGGGATCCCTTCAGATCTCCCATCTCTGAAGAAGGATTTCTACTTTGAGTCAGAGATTGTAGCCAGTCGGTGTGAAGAGGAAGTAAAGGCATGGAGGTAAGTTGGGGACCAATTTTGTCTCGATGGAGGTATATTTCTTGTCCAGCAGAGGATGCTGTTTATCCACTTTCTGAGTTCAATTTGAATTTTTTCTGCTCAGTAATATGTTATCAACTCAACTCTTCTCAGTCGACTTTGGTTTTGTACCAACCTACATGCAAGCAAAGTAACTATATTCCTGACCAATTCCACCCTCTCTTCCCGTAGGAAAGTGAATAACGATATCTTTGTGGATGACCTGAAGGAGGGAGAAGGGGAGAAGCGTCCTTTTCCCAACCCTGTGGTCACGTTCGACGAAGCCTTCCTGCACTATCCTGGGATCATGGAGAATATTGTCAGAGTCGGCTTCGCCAAGCCAACTCCTATCCAGGTCCTTATTGAGTCAGAGTCCAACCTCCCTTCCAAAACCTTACTGTTTGTATACAACTTTTGACCGTCTCTGAGCAAAGACTTGAGTGAGTTTCACTGACCAATTTAGATGAGCAATACACTCCAAATTGAACTGACCAATATAGTGCACTCACTCCATGCCCTTCAAGTTGGAGCATGATGGGAGTGGTTCAACTAAGCTAACATATAGAATTCACTTAAGATGTTCATACCATGCATAATTTCGCCATTATATTGTAGTACCCCTTTAGTTATCAAAATAAATATTTATCAAATAGTTATCAAAATAAATATGACCTTTACTACTATAGCCCATAGAAACGCATTGAATAACACATTCAGAAATGGCAAAAATACAGTCAGTTAATAAGGTTTTGAAGTATCTGTCCTATATCTAGGAGATATAAGACATATTTAACCCCAACAAAATGTTGGCTACATTACAACTGATTTACAATGACTTAATGGGTACATTACGGTTGATGATTTACAATAACTTAATGGCTACATTACAACTGATTTACAATAACTTAATGGGTACATTACAGTTGATGATTTATAATAACTTAATGGGTACATTACAGTTGATGATTTATAATACCTTAATGGGTACACTACAGTTGATGATTTATAATAACTTAATGGGTACATTACAGTTGATTTATAATAACTTAATGGGTACATTACAGTTGATGATTTACAATAACTTAATGGGTACATTACAGTTGATTTCCTGCAAAATATAGAAATGAAAAGCACTATGGATGAAGAGATTTAGAAAATAATACTTCCCAATTCTCTACTTCCTCCAGTGTTTACTTGTTCACTTTCCTTCACTGATTGAATTAAAAGGAAATGGCTGGTATTAGAAATCTGTTGGAAACTATCCCATGCCTCCACCAATCCAGTGTGTTTAAATTTGTGAGAAATAGTGAACGTGTACATAATTCAGTAGACATTTTGGCGCTGGCAAAAAAAGGCATTTCGTTATACTTGATATTGAAACTTTAAATGTGAAAGATGTAATTGGGAAACGCCCTTTTGAAGCTCACTGAACAACATTTTTTCAGAGGTCTATGCCTATGCCTGCAATTTGATGACTCATAGCTTACTGTTGTCTGTAGTTATTTTCAGTATGCAGAAACTTTCTGCCTGCATGCACTGAGTTTCTGTTACACCTCTGTTGTCATTCACAAGGTCTTTATTGTGAGAAAATCTTTTGTTTTCCCTAACAATAAACCCACTACTGGGATGCCACATTTGATACTTAGTACCATACACAGTTGTACTATAACTCCCATGTTGTCAGTGTCATTCCCATGACAGTTGTCCCCCTGTCCCAGTCTCAAGCCTGGCCCATGTCGCTGAAAGGAGATGACCTGATCGCGATCGCCCAGACAGGCACAGGAAAGACACTGGCCTACCTCCTACCTGGCTTCATTCACATGGATGGCCAGCCTGTGTAAGTTTTTACCACCATACTGGTATTTCTTCCAGCCACGCGTCTTTCACACAGTTGCTCATTCCAAGATTGACCCCTACCCCTAATGGTCATGTGTAGTTCAGAAATAATGGGATAGGCATTCTTTACATTTTGTGGGTGTGTGACATTTTTTACATTTGTGCCTGTATGGTTTACACAGAAAACGTGATAAGCAGGACGGCCCTGGTATGCTTGTTCTGACTCCCACTAGAGAGCTGGCTCTGCAGATTGAGTCAGAGTGCAACAAGTACAGCTACAAGGGCTTCAAATGGTACCATACGTGCTCCTAACACTGTATAGAATTATCATACTAGTGCTTTAACAAGCGCCACATTTATTCTACTGTACTAACACTATAATACACACCAGCTTATTGAGGTACCATACCTAACGCTACTTATGAAACCACAAGGGCTTCAAGAGATCGCATCTATACTATGACCTACAGGGGAGATGTCTGCATGTGGCGCTTCCCCATCTGTGTTGTCTCTGTGTAGTGTGTGTGTCTACGGAGGTGGAGACCGCAGGGCCCAGATCAAAGTGATCTCAGCTGGAGTAGACATTGTGATCGCTACGCCTGGCCGGCTTAACGACCTGCAGATGAACGAGTTGATCAACCTGCATTCCATCACCTACCTGGTGTGTGTGTATGTGTGGGGGGGCAGTGGTGAAAATGTGTATGCGCGTGACTATTTGTGCGTGGCTTTGTATATTGCTGGTAGCGTGTGAGCATGTGTGTAACTGGGGGTTTGTGTGTTAGGTGCTGGATGAGGCAGACCGGATGCTTGACATGGGCTTTGAGCCTCAAATAATGAAAATTCTTCTGGACGTCCGTCCGGACAGGCAGACTATTATGACCAGGTAAAAGGACCCTAAGATGAGAACACCCCGTTACTTCAGACAGACTACAACTCTGTATCAACGTTCAGTTCCACAGTGTATAGAGCTCATCTGTTTTGTAAGAGTTAAAATGCCTACCATTCTTTTGTTGATCTTTGCCCATCTTGATGTCTCTTCTCCGATTGGCTGATTCAGTGCCACCTGGCCCACGGGAGTGAGGCGATTGGCCAAGACGTACCTGAAGAACCCCATGATGGTGTATGTGGGAACTCTGGACCTGGCTGTGAGTGGAGCGAATGCTTCTGCTGCTCATTCCAAATAAATAAGAAATGAGTGGGATGTGTTAAGACCTAGGCCGGGATTCAATCTGATCAAGTTATATGTATTGTGGCTTTTAAAGGCAATTTGCCTTTTGGTAGGCCGTCATTGTAAATAAGAATTTGTTCTTAACTGACTTGCCTAGTTAAATAAAAAATATTAACAGCACTTATGTTTGTCCCTGCCCAACCTAATAATCTGTAGGTTTCTCTTTACTCTCTCAGGCTGTGAACACAGTGCAGCAGACTGTTCTCTTTTGTCAAGACGAGGAGAAGAAGGCCTATCTCTTTAACTTCGTCCACAACATGGAGCCTGAGGACAAAGTGCTCATCTTCGTAGGCAAGAAGATAATGTGAGTGTTGCCCTGCACCCCTCTGTTCTCTCCTTGTTATATGTCCAATGTCAGCGAGACATTGATGGTCAGCGAGACATTGAGAAAACTAGAGATAATCCCTAGTCCGATTCTAGAGGCACTTCATGTATATTTGACAGAATTACGTAGGTATAAGAATGGATAAGTGTAAAAGAAAATCAGGAAAGAAATCTCTGGCAAAAATCAAACCTAATTATTTTTAGCAACATTTTAAGTCCTTTATATGATGTGTTATTTTTCATACAGTTCTTTAGAAGAATAATTGCATGTCAAATATCTGGCACCCCTGCAGTTAACTTTTAAAACATATGTCCCCCTTAGAATATAGTTGAATAGCCTTGGTGTAATGGATATTGTAGTAGCTCCACCTTGCTTCTAATAGATTATGTGGACTTTTCACAAGGGCGAAAAGAGGTAAGAGTTCTACCCATCACAGATGTCCAAGTCAGCAAAACAACATGATGGGTGAACTGAGGAAAATAAATGACCAAAACTGGAGAGAGATTGCCCGAGTCATCATTTTTGCAGTTATTGTATCTGATTCTGGCACTTATATTTGTATTTATTATGGATCCCCAAAAGCAGCAGCTACTCTTCCTGGGGTCCAGCAAAATTTAATGCAGTTTATACACTTTTAAAACATTACAATACATTCACAGATTTCACAACACACCATGTCCTTAGCCCCTACTCCACCACTACCACATATCTACAGTACTGAATCCATGTGTATGTATAGTGCGTATGTTATCGTGTGTGTGTGTGCCAATGTTTGTTACTTCACAGTCCCTGCTGTTCCATAAGATGTTTTTTTTAAATCTGTTTTTAAATGTAATTTTACTGCTTGCGTTTTATGGCCTCTCCTCCGTCCTCTCTCGCTTCCTCTTACTTGAAATGAGACAGTCCTTCTCCACTCACGTGTCATTAGGGAAATGACGTTTACAGGGCTGGGTCCCAAAATAATGACGTTTACACGGCCCGGTCCCGAAATAATAAATGTGTAAAATGATCAAAACAATTTCAGTTAGTTATGCAAGACATTTTATAGATGAAACAATAAGTAGACTATTGCTTTTTAAATGTGCCTGGTTTTTCTCCTGTGACGAAACAAAACTGACTCGGGGGATGTGGCATAGTTCTAAACTCTTCTGCGGTAGGATACAAGTGAGTATCCTCAATGAAAGGTGGCTATAGGCGGAGAGGACAATTCTGTTTGCCTAATCATGAAATGACACACTCCTCGACCACTTACTGATTTCCGGGTCTCAGAGGAGAAGACTAAGGATGCTTTTTTTTTGTTGCCCAAACGAGAACCTGTATGACTCAACTGTGTATGCAGCAGCCCACAATGGTTTGATTTAGACAGTGGGTGTCCCAACCTCCAGGCTGTTTCGTACAGACTGAGCACTGTTGTGAGGTGTGGCTTTTATTTGCGCTTCCAGGAAAACAAAACACAGGCTATGTTTTAGTTCTATCCCCCCCATGTAGCTGAGTGCAAGAGAAAGATGTGGAGAGGATATGGTTGTGTAAACATTTGCTTAGTTCTCTGGTCGAGATATCAGTTTTTTTTTTTTGCCTTTCTGTGATTTGCCTGTGATTTGTATGGGCTCACAGAGGGAAGTCAAGTCCGGTCCTGTATTCATTCAAGAGCATCAAAAATGGTCTGGCATGGGGCAAAGGCTAGTTACTCGAAGCATTGTTAATTTCTCAGTCTTTGTGGGTGGCTGTACGTGTGAAATGACTATTATAGTTTCAAGTTCATGTCACCTGCACAAATCCAGTGAAATTCCTTTCTTGCAAGCTCCAAACCCAACAATGCAGTAATCAATATCAACGCAGCAAAAATGCAGTAAAAATAAGGTATAACAAAAACAAGAAATACAAATATGAAATATTAACACATGAAAGTAAGAAGCTATGTACAGGGTCAGTTCCAATACCATATTTACAATGTGCAGGGATATTTGAGTGAGGGGGGGGGGGGGTGTAAGGTGACTTGGCAAAAGGATGTATGATAGAGTAGCATTAGCATAAATGTGTGTGTAGAATCCTGTGTGAACATCTAAGGCTTCGGTGGCTGGAGTCTTCAACGATTTTCCGGGCCGTCCTGCCTGACATAGAGGTCCTGGATGGCAAGGAGCTCGGCCTCAGTGATGTACTGGGCTGTTCGCACCACCTTCTGTAGCGCCATGCGATCGAGGGAGGTACTGTTGCCATACCAAGCAGTGGTGCAGCCAGTCAAGATGCTCTCAATGGTGCAGCTGTAGAACTTTTTGAAGATTTGAGGGCCCATGCCAAAGCTTTTCAACTATCATATGAGTGGACCATTTTAAGTCCTTAGTGATTTGGACACCGAGGAACTTGAAGTTCTCGATCCGCAGCCCCATCAATGTGGATGGGGGCGTGTTCGCCCCCACATTTCCTGTAGTCCACGATGAGGTCCTTGGTCTTTTTGATGTTGAGGGAGAGGTTGTTTTCCTGGCACCACACTGCCAGGTTGCTGACCTCCTACCTGTAAAGCTTTGTCACTGACTATAAGGCAGGGCTCCATTGTGCAACCATTTTAATTATAATTATGCAACACTTTGACTTGGCTGTGCGAGTTCAATTTTTAATTGTTCTCACAGGTGCAAGCTGCAAATTCTAGCTGGACACTTCTGTCAAAATATTTGTTGTATTCGGGGGGTGGCTAAAACCCATAATTTGGTCAAACTGTAAGCTAGTGCATTAATATCCTGATTCCTGCATGAAGGTGTCTGCCCTAACCCAAAATACAAACATGGGGAAACCCTGTTTTGAAAGCAGCTACTGTTGTAATGGTTGGAGAGAGGAGGATCTCATCTTTATGTAGGTATTCCATTTATTTCTCATATTTCAACATTTACTTTTTTTTTTTTTTTTACTGAAGTACAGTGCCTTCAAAGTATTCCCACCTTTTTGACTTTCCACATTTTGTTACTGTCTGAATATAAAATGGAGATTCTTTTTTTTTTGTCACTGGCCTACACACAATGTCAGTGGAATTATGTTTTGATTTTTTTTTTTACAAAATGTTATGGCAAGCCTAAAGTTCAGGAGTAAAAATTGGCTTAAGTCACTGTGTGCAATAATTGTGTTTAACATTCTTTTTGAATGACTACCTCATCTCTATACCCCACACCTACAGTGCATTTGCAAAGTATTCAGACCCCTTCCCTTTTCCACATTTTGTTACAGCCTTATTCTAAATGTATTACTAAAAAAAAATGAAAATGAGAGTAGAAGGGCCTTGGTCAGGGAAGTGACCAAGAAACAGTTGGTCACTCTGACAGAGCGCCAGTTTTCCTCTGTGGATATGGGAGAACCTTCCAGAAGGACAACCATCTCTGCAGCACTCTACCAATCAGGCCTTTTATGGTAGTGGCCAGATGGAAGCCACTCCTCAGGAAAAGGCACATGACATCCCGCTTGGAATTTGCCACAAAACACCTAAAGGACTCTCAGACCGTGAGAAACAAGATTCTCTGGTCTGATGAAACCAAGATTGATCTATTTGGTCTGAATGCCAAGTGTCACGTCTGGAGGAAACCGGCACCATCCCTATGGTGAAGCATGGTGCTGTGAGGATGTTTTTTGGGACAAGTCTCAATGTCCTTGAGTGGCCCAGCCAGAGCCTGAACTTGAACCTGATTTTGAACAGCTCTAGAGACACCTGATTGCTATATGCTGCACATGTGAGAAATACATCTGCAAAGTCCATGCACAGTTAAAAAAAAAAAAGACATGCCGCAAGGGGTCTTTTTGTAGTCTTTTTGTAGTCTCCAAATCCAGAACAAATTCAAGAAAACGTACAGTATTATATAACGCCCTTATTGCATGGAACTTCCATCTCATATTGCTCAAATAAACAGCCAATCTGGTTTAAAAAAACAGATTAAGAAACACCTCGCGGCACAACGCCTCCTTTATTTGACCTAGATAGTTTGTGTAGGCTACGTGAGCCTTTTAAAAAAAAATGTATGTAGTTATGTTCTTGCCTAATGATCTGTATTATGTTTTGTGGGGACCCCAGGAAGAGTAGCTGCTGCATTTGCAAATACCAAATACCATGCACAGACACTTGCATACTGTCCTACATGTGCTAATTAGTTGCTTGATTTATGTTCTTCACATCTTATTTTATTCTTATTGTTGTTTATACACCTTGTGGGTGGGGCAATGGTTAAAGAAATGGGAGAAGACTAGTATTTTGTAGTTGAGTTCCCCATTCTACAGTATTCAAGAATATATCACTATTTTGCCAGAGAAGTTGAAGACTTATTGTTTCCCTTCAATAAAATGCATTCAAAACTACTTTCTGCACATTTCTGCTACTTTCTTAGGCTAGATGAGTACTATCTCTTGCAAAAGATGTTTTACACCTATGCAGTACCTTTAGCAATAACAATAAATCTTTACTTTAGTAAAGAAAACAATTATGACAGGTGTTGTAATAAAAACGAGTGGTGTCCACTCATTTTTAAATGCAGTCTTTCTGCATTGTGAAGAGGGAAACCCCAGATATTCACAAAGTTTGATGAATGACAGGTTGTTTCTAAATGCAAAATAGATTTGGGGTTTAAAATTCAATTAAGCTGCTTTTTTGTTTTAGGTGTTTAGTGAAGGTGGGTAATTTTTTACCCTTAGGACAAGGGGAGTATACAGAATGTTAAGACTACACAAGGGTTAATCAATCACCAAATACTGAAGTTTTTCTGATTTCTTACCGAAAGGTGTGACGACCTGTCCAGTGACATGTGTCTGCGGGGCCTGGCAGTACAGAGTCTTCATGGGGACCGGGAACAGTGTGACCGCGAGGAGGCGCTCAAGGACTTCAAAGAAAGTAGGTTGATAAGTAATCCCTAACCACTGATCTGAGGTCAGTGGTCCGCTGTAGTTTGGTTGATGGAGCATGGCTCTTGCAAAGCCAGGATAGTGAGTTCTATAACCGGGACCACCAATATGTAAAAAATGTGTACACGCATGACTGTAAGTCACTGGCTAGAACCGTCTGCTGAATGGTATATACAGTTGAAGTCGGAAGTTTCCATGCACCTTAGCCAAATACATTTAGTCAGTTTTTCACAATTCCTGACATTTAATCCTAGTAAAACTTCTCTGTCTTAGGTCAGTTAGGATCACCACTTTTTATTTTAGGAATGTGAAATGTCAGAATAATATTATAATTATTTATTTCCACTTTTAATGCTTTCATCACTTTCCCAGTGGGTCAGAAGTTTACATGCACTCAGTTAATATTTGGTAGCGTTGCCTTTAAATAATTTAACTTGGGTCAAACGTTTTGGGTAGCCTTCCACAACAAGTTGCGTGAATTTTGGCCAATTCCTCCTGACAGAGCTGGTGTAACTGAGTCAGGTTTGTAGGTCTCCTTGCTCACGCACGCTTTTTAAGTTCTGCCCATACATTTTCTATGGGATTGAGGTTAGTGCTTTGTGATGGCCACTCCAATACCTTGACTTTGTTGTACTTAAGCCATTTTGCTTGCTTCAATATATCAACATCATTTTCCTTCTCATGATGCCGTCTATTTTGTGAAGTGCATCAGTCCCTCCTGCAGCAAAGCACCCCCACAACATGATGCTGCCACCCCCGTGCTTCACGGTTGGGATGGTGTTCTTCAGCTTGCAAGCCTCCCCCTTTTCCTCCAAACATAACAATGGTCATTATGGCCAAACAGTTCTATTTTTGTTTCATCAGACCAGAGGACATTTATCCAAAAAGTACAATCTTTGTCCCCATGTGCGGGTATAGGTATTCCTCTTGTCCAGATGTGTTAGGACAGTGTGCAGTGCGATTGCGTCATCTGTGGACCTATAGGGGCAGTAAGCAAATAGAGGTGGGTCTAGGATGTCAGGTAGGGGGTGGAGGTGATATGGTCCTTGACTAGTCTCTCAAAGCACTTCATGATGACGGAAGTGAGTGCTACGGGGCGGTAGTCATTTAGCTCAGTTAACTTGGCTTTCTTGGGAACAGGAACAATGGTGTCCCTCTTGAAGCATGTGGGAACAGCAGACTGGGATAAGGATGATTGAATATGTCCGTAAACACCAGACAGCTGGTCTGCGCATGCTTTGAGGACGCCGTCTGGGCCTGCAGCCTTGCGAGGGTTGACACGTTTAAATGTTTTACTCACGTTGGCTGCCCTGAAGGAGAGCCCACAGGTTTTGGTAGCGGGCCGTGTCAGTGGAACTGTATTGTCCTCAAAGCGAGCAAAGAAGTTTAGTTTGTCTGGGAGCAAGACATCGCACTCTCTAAGAGTGTGGTTGATTTTGTGTGTGTACTTTGTAAACAGTTGTAGACTAACAGTGATATGCTTGTTTATGGGCCCTTCCAAACAATATGCACAAAAGGCTTATTTCTTTCAAATTGTGTGCACAAATTTGATTACATCCCTGTTGGTGAGCATTTCTCCTTTTCCAAGGTAATCCATCCACCTGACAGGTGGGGCATATCATTACGCAGGTGCACCTTGTGCTGGGGACAATTAAAGGTCACTCTAAAATGTGCAGATTAGTCACACACCACAATGCCATAAGTGTCTCAAGTTGAGGGAGTGTGCATTTGGCATGCTGACTGCAGGAATGTCCACCACAGCTGTTGCCAGAGAATTGACTGTCCATTTCTCTACCCTAAGCCGCCTCCAACGTAGTTTTAGAGTTTGGCAGTACGTCTAACCAGCCTCACAACCGAAGATCACGTGTAGCCACGCCATCCCAGGCCCTCCAGCTTGTTCACCTGCAGGATCATCTGAGACCAGCCTCCTGGACAGCTGATGAAACTGAGGAGTATTTATGTCTGTAATAAAGCCCTTTTGTGGGGAAAAGCCTATTCTAATTGGATGGGCCTGGCTTCCAACTGGGCGGGCCTAATGAATTTATTTCAATTGACTGATTTCCTTATATGAACTGTAACTCAGTCAAATCAATGAAATTGTTGCGTTCTATATATTTATTTCAGTATAGAAAGATAACACAAGGAATAAATACATGGGGTACCAACTCCATGTGCAGGGGTATGAGGTAATTGAGGTAGATACTTTTGGCTATGTAGTGCATGGACACCAGGTTTTTCTAAAATCATGGACATTAATTAATGTGGATTTGGTCGCCCCCCCCCTCCCTTTTGCTGCTGTAACAGCCTCAACACTCCTGGGAAGGTTTTTCCACTAGATGTTAGAACATTGCTGTGGGGACATGCTTCCATTCAGCCACAAGCATTAGTGAGGTCGGGCACTGATGTTGGGTGATTTAGGTCTGGTTCACAGGCGGTGTTCCAATTCATCCCAAAGGGGTTCAATGGGGTTAAGGTCAGGGCTCTGTGTAGGCCAGTCAGGTTCTTCCACACTGATCTCGATAAACCATTTCTGTATAGACCTCGCTTTGTGTCCGGAGACATTAACATGCTGAAACAGCAAAGGGCCACCCCCAAACTGTTGCCACAAATTTGGAAGCACAAAATCATCTAGAATGTAATTGTATGCTGTAGCGTTAAGATTTCCCTTCACTGGAACTAAGGGACCTGCCCGAACCATGAAAAACCGCCCCAGACCATTATTTGTCCTCCACCAAACTTTAGTTGGCACTATGCATTCGGGCAGGTAGCGTTTTCCTGGTATCCACCAACACAGATTAGTCTGTCGGATGCCAGATAGTGAAGCGTGATTAATCTCCCCAGAGAACACGTTTCCACTGCTCCAGAGTCCAATGGTGACGTGTTTTCCACCACTCCAGCCGATGCTTGGCATTGCATGTGGTGATCTTAGGCTTGTGTGGCTGCTTGGCCATGGAAATCTATTTCATGAAGCTCCCAACAACAGTTATTGTGCTGACGTTGCTTTCCAAAAGCAGCTTGGAACTCTGTAGTGAGTGTTGCAACCGATGACAGTTTTTAAGCGCTACATGCCTCAGCACTCTTTTGTTCTATGAGGTTGTGTGGCCTACCACTTCGCAGCTGAGCCGTTGTTGCTCCTAGACGTTTCCACTTCACAATAACAGCACTTACAGTTGACCGGCGCAGGGCAGAAATTTGACATTTTACTTTTTGGAAAGGTGGCGTCCTATGACGGTGCCCCATTGAAAGTCAGAGGTCTACAGTACGGGCCATTCTGTGGCCAATGTTTGTCTATGGAGATTGCCATTGGTGTGTGCTCAATTTTATACACCTGTCAGCAACCTGTGTGGCTGAAATGGCCAAATCCACTAATTTGAAGGTGTGTCCACATACCTTTGGCCATGTAATGTATGTGTGTGTGTTGCCATAGGTGTTGTCCGTATCCTAGTGGCCACTGACCTGGCCTCCCGAGGGCTGGACGTCACAGACGTCACACACGTCTTCAACTTTGACTTCCCACGCAACATTGAAGAGTATGTCCATCGCGTGGGCCGCACGGGCCGTGCAGGGTGAGTGTGTGTGTGGGTCTCCTTTCTCTACCTGAGCTGCTTCCAAGAGATATCAGCATGTTTCTTCACTAATTGTCAAATATTTTTTTCTGATGTGTCATTGTTGACAGTTTTACAATTTTTCCTTGTCACATAACTGGTAGACGCTCTGGGGCCTCTATCACCTTGGTAACGAGAGGAGACTGGAGGAAGGCTGCTGACCTGATCCCCATCCTGGAGAGGGCTGGACAGGTACTCTGCTCGCTCTCACACAGAGTAACACACAGACAGTATTCACATTGTCTAACAAATTAGACCTATTTGGATTGAACCTGAATCCCTGTGTAGGAGGTACCTGATGAGCTGGTGCTCATGGCGGAGAGATACGAGAAGCACAAGCGAGAGAAGAAGATGTACGGCCCCAGAGGAGGAGGAGGGGGAGGAGGAGTAAGAGACAGAGGAGAGTCTAACTGGAGGTTCTAACCCATTACAGGTACACAGGTTAAGCATATGTGTGAAGAGAAGGGCTGATGTGTTAACAATAGTCTAGTCCTTTGGGTTCACAGATGAGACATCTTTGCAATTTATTCCCTTTTATTGAAAAGTAGGATATTTGGCACATACACGTTGCAATTTATTGATACTCAGCTGAAAACACCACTGCCCTCAGGCCTTAAATTCCAATGCATTAACAAAGAAACCGCTTTTGGTGGAAAAAGCTGAACAGAAATACAAATGCTGTGGGAAAACAGAACATGCAGTGCGTTCACATCGCACACACATTCCCTCTGTTAGACCGTTTGAGTCCTATAATATGACAGTGTGGTCACACCAAATATAGCTGGTGTTGACGTACTTAGTAGGAAGATTTCCTGGGTTTTATTTTTTTTAAACAGTTAAAAAATCCTCACTGACAGCTCATATCCATATCCTTTTGCCAATTGTCAAATCTGTGTTTCTTACTTTTTCAGGAGAGGAAGAAGCAACTTGCAACTTCAGTTCTGGAATCTCCAGCGTTCATCCTTTTTTGTGTTACACATTTTTGTTTTATTGAATAATTCATAGTGTTACAGACAGTTTAAATTACCTTTTTATAATTTGAAAGCCAACTGCTCTTCTCCATGTATCATCTCTGGGAAGACTCAAAACTGTTCTGATCTGAATTAAATGGTAACTTCTGACTCCTTTCTCCTCTGCTCTTCAATTCCTCCTGCCTATGCCATTGCTTTTAACATAGATAACAGCATGGGACCACAGCTATACTCCACTTATGTCTATTGGGGCTCTGGGTGAGTCACTAAGGGGGCAGTGATTGAGGTAGTCCCGACTCACTAGCTGAAGATGGGGAAACCTTTGTTGCGCTGCTCCTCAATACACTGGGCCAGGATCAGGCAGCTCCTGCGGTTGTGGCCAGAGCCCAGCAGGTTGTGTGTGGGGATGAAGAAGTTGGGGAGCTTGCCATCTTTCAGGTGGCCCTCAAAGTCTCTCAACAGCTGCTGGAAGCAGGGTCCCAGCTGCGTCGCCTCCCAGTCACTGTCCTTGGTCCTGGAGCAGCATGCGTGCAGAAGGGTGGTCTTTGCATGGTAGGAACAGAACTTGGACAGACTAGGGTCCTCTGCCTTCAAAAGGCTTAACAGGTGCTTCAGAAGCTTCAGACAGTCCTTCCTGAAGGAAGAAAATGGGTAGCCTCATGCACACATGATCATACACAATTTATCAAAGTAAATGAGTTTGGTTAATAAAATAAGAAATATACAATTTAAAAGTCTACTTCATGGAAAGTACACTTGTTAATGATTCCCTGTACTGTAGCAGACAATTTGTCAAGGTTTTGCCAGGGCATTATGACTACAGTAGGCTTACCTGCAGCAGCGAATTCCGCTTGCCTCGCAACAGGTCTTCTGGGAGCCATGATTTGTTATGATACTCTTCTCCACATGCGAGAATGAGATGCGCCAAGAGTCTATGCATAACACGACAAGAAAAAACATTTAGGAAACTTGGCAAAAGGCCATACATGCCACTTCTCCTTTCTACCGAACTCTCATTAATGAATACATCACAAATTAAAGTGATAGCATGTTATGTGTAAATCTTGCTGGCCTAATGGTTACCTTTGGCGCAGACCCCTTCCAGTTCCACCGTGCCCTTTCCCTCATACTTCGGAACGAGGTAGTATGAATGTGTCTTTAGATCTTTCTTCACTTTGGTCCCAAGCCAGGTGTCTATTTTGAAGCCTCCCTGGGTGAAAGTGGGCCAACTCGAATTGACCTGTAGTCCCAGAACAATGTCCAGTGAGATGGGAACAGTTCCCGTCCCGTTTATCATTAAGGTCACCGCCGGGCAACCCTTTTTCTTCTTCTCCACCAACACGTCTTGAAAGAAGTGAAATGCAAATACATGTTTTTCGATACCCCATTTTTCTACTTATACAACATACAAAGCAATCAATCGTTTATGCATTTGAGAAGCGCGCGCTCTACACACCTTTCTGCTTCTTCACAGACGTTATAACTTCGTTTCTGAACTCCTTAAGCATTTCACTCGCAGATACCGTGTTGTCCCTATTTTTGAAGCGATCCAGAGAGTGTTTTCCCCGTTTAAATGCCACGCTATAAAAAGCTCCATCGTCTCCAAATGGCCGAATGTCCACCCGCTCCACCGGAAAATTAAACATCACGTCGAATTCGTCGGGATCAGAAATCTATATTGATCAAAACATAAGATATCTGTAAGGCATGCAAGCGTATTGGGTCACGTTGATGGTGAACAATTTAATTTAATGACCCACCTTTAGATTTTCGTAGTAACTTCCAGTGCGCAGAACATTTACATCTTTGAAGCATTCTGTACACTTTTTCATGTGGTCACTTATACACTTTACCACGTCATTGACAATTCTTGATGATTCCGATTTATGTGTCATCTTAATCTTTAATTTATCAAGTGTTGTGAACAGGATCTTATCCTGATATGAGTCAACAATCCTTGAACCGGTCTCTGGTGGCACAGCTGGCTTTCCCTCAGTGGTGCACTTAGGCTGCTTATGCTCCTTAGGTTTATTTTCCTCAGGAATCTGTTGCATTTCCTTAGTGTCCATCATTGCATGGCAACCTCCAATGGAACCATTCTTGTCTCTCTTGGCACACCCTGGTTCTGGCCCCGGCTGGACTCTTTGCGCGGGCCCGGCTGGACTTTTTTTTGTCTTCCCTCTCCCGCTCATTGTAGTATTCGTGATGCGACACCCACTAGTGTCTACTATGCCAGAGAAATGATCGTCTTCGCTGTTTTGGTTTGATGAAATGTGATTGTGAACACTCCCCTTGCTATATACAGTATCGGCTCATCGCCCTCGCGTCGCAAGCTAGTGAGCCAAAATAAACAAAAGCACTAACGCCTACCCCACGCCTGTCACATAATGATTGAGCTTCTACCTACCACTAGGGATGGGCACAAATGACAAAATAAACAACATATTTGCATTTTGAAATGTATTTTAAAATACATAAATACATTTGCAAGTAGCTGACCCAAACAGCAACATTTTTACTTGCTACGACTTGTTTATCTACCTTAGCGCTGATCATTGGGTTTACTTGATAGCTAGCTACCTACACAAATAGCTAGCTAGAACAAAGTGTTAATAAGAAATTCATTTAAAAAGGTTAAAAGCAATACAAATAAGTTCTCCAGTAGAACTGTTAAATAAATGTATATGTGAAAGTGAACATACCAAAATGAACTGCAAAACAAACTGGGGATTATTAATTGCCTTGTTTTGGGGTGGAGCTCATTAGAATAATACTCAGCATGCATTTAGTTCATATACTTGAAAGGGAGCCATAATGGTGAACCTTTTTTTTTAAATTACTTCTCAAAAGTATCTTGTTAGAAAATACATTGGCCCAGTGTAATACAAAATACATGTAAATGTATGATGATGATGATACAGCTTGGCAGTATACATGTAAATGTATGACAACTCTAAATCCCCATCTTCCATCAAGGACTTGCATTTCAATATGATGGGAACAGTGGGTTAACTGCCTTGTGCTGGGGCAGAACTACAGATTTGACCTCGTCAGCTCGGGGATTTGATCTAGCAACCTTTTGGTTACTGGCCCAACACTCTAACCGCTAGGCTACCTGCCCCCCCGATAGATACTCTATGTAACTTGTACTTTTCTTGACCCTCTAATTAGTTTACTACACAATGGCAAATGACAATGCAAACCCAGTTAAACAGTATAAGATTTCTCCTCAGTTATCGATGAACCCCAGAGAGGATTAATTTAACAGAACGCACAGCTTATAGCAATTAATGATTCACTTCAATCGAAAAAGGGTTGAGACATTCTGGTTGGTTAAATTATCTTTTAATGTCATGACGAGTCTTGTGCCATCTCAAACAGAGTAAGGTGCAACAGCTTCTGCCAATTATGTTTTCCAGTGCAAAGATAGCAAAATGCCAATTAAAAGTGCTTGGAGAGTCAACTATTGGTATACTCAGTGTGCCTAGAGTACAACAATATATATATATATATATATATATATAACACAACATACACTTTAGAGAAATATTTTTCTACTTGTAAGAGTTAATTACCAAAGGCTACTATAAAGCACCAGTTAGTTTACAAACACTAAAAGCAAGACAACAGACCACGTGAAGAGTGACTTATAACTGCAGTACAGAGAGGAAGGGGGTGGCAGTTTACACGCCCCTCTATGGTTACAATATCTCACACATGGGGAACATGGTCATTCACATATTTAACAGTACACGTTTAAAACTAGCAATGTGCTATTACAACGTAAATAAATACACATGAATCTAACCACTTTGAAATGAGAGGGGGAACAAACACTGTCTTAAGGACTAGGCTTAATATTTGTTTCTTTCCTTCTGATACTTTTACGATGCATTGTGATTATTAACCAGTCTTTGACTATGGAGTTGAAGCAGCCGATAGGGTGGTGGAGTTGGGTGACTACTGTCCTGCTATGGGTGACTCTGGAGTCAGCAGCACAGCACAACATTCATTTGGTCTTCTGGGCCTTTTGGGCAGACTTGGTGACCTTACCAGTGGAGGGGGCTTTCTTCTCAACAGCCTTGATCACCCCGACTGCCACAGTCTGGCGCATGTCACGCACTGCAAAACGACCTGCAGAGAGAGGATGTCAGATCCAAGGTAACTTCAAGGGAGAGTGGAACCATTTTCAAATAATTCCAACCAGGCCCAAGAGTTATACTACCCAACAGTACTCACCCAGTGGAGGGTACTCTGAGAAGCTCTCCACACACATGGGCTTTCCCGGGACCATGTCCACAATGGCGGCGTCTCCAGACTTCAGAGCCTTTGGGTTGTCCTCCAGCTTCTTGCCTGAGCGACGGTCAATCTTCTCCTTGAGCTCAGCAAACTTGCAGGCGATGTGGGCAGTGTGGCAGTCCAGCACTGGGGCATAGCCAGCACTGATCTGACCTGGGTGGTTCAGGATGATCACCTAGAGAAGATATCAGACACAGTCAACATGGTTATTCTGTCAGCACCTGTATCAGCACTGATATTAGATGTTGGCCTCTTTACTTCCAAAAATTGTTCCCCACAGCTCATCACACTGTGCCACAAATAAATATTTGTGAGAGAAGAGCAGAATGAATGAGGAAAGGAATAGATTGAATGTTACTAGTAACTGCCAAGCTGTATCATCATCACCAATATTTTTATCCATGTGATCACCACTGTGTATCATAGTTAAACATTTTTAGTTGTATGTATTTTGGTTCTATGGTTTTTACACCTCTACAGTAGGTGTGAGTGTGTTATCTGGCCCTGCCCACCTGAGCAGTGAAGACTGCTGCCTCCATCGGGGGGTCGTTCTTGCTGTCTCCGGCCACATTGCCACGGCGAATGTCCTTGACGGACACATTCTTGACGTTGAAGCCCACGTTGTCACCGGGCATTGCTTCGGTCAGGGCCTCGTGGTGCATCTCAACAGACTTCACCTCAGTGGTCACATTAACAGGGGCAAAGGTCACCACCATGCCTGGCTTGATCATGCCCGTCTCCACACGACCCACAGGCACTGTGCCAATACCTGAGGGAGAGCGGATAAGAAAGTGAGGGTGGAGAGAGGATGAGGAAGGGATGTATTAGAGATGTGCATCTTTCCCTTTCAAGACGATTCGATACATATCTAGATACATGGACTCTGATACGATACAGGAACGATGCGTTTTAGTTTGAAACGTTTTGTTGAGATTCAGTTTGATGCACTAACATTTGCGTAAACACTAGATTTTCCATTCTAAATCAAATCTGCTGTTGATGGAGCTCATGAGCTGGGCCTAGTGAAGACATCAACACTGAAATAACACATGGGATCATGTAGTAACCAAAAAAGTGTTAAACAAATCAATATATATTTTATATGTAGGGCCTCCCGGGTGGCGCAGTGGTTAAGGGCGCTGTACTGCAGCGCCAGCTGTGCCATCAGAGTCCTGGGTTCGCGCCCAGGCTCTGACGTAACCGGCCGCGACCGGGAGGTCCGTGGGGCGACGCACAATTGGCCTAGCGTCGCCCGGGTTAGGGAGGGCTTGGTCAGTAGGGGTGTCCTTGTCTCATCGCGCACCAGCGACTCCTGTGGCGGGCTGGGCGCAGTGTACGCTAGCCAAGGTGGCCGGGTGCACGGTGCATTGGCGCATTGGTGCGGCTGGCTTCCGGGTTGGATGTGCGCTGTGTTAAAGAAGCAGCGGCTTGGTTGGTTGTGTATCGGAGGACGCATGACTTTCAACCTTCGTCTCTCCCGAGCCCGTACGGGAGTTGTAAGCGATGAGACAAGATAGTATTCATGAATTGTGAGAGAACTGTGCTTCCTCACTAATCCCATTCAACAGTATATACACTAATATAATTGCTAGGTCACCTCACCAAATAATAATTTTGGTTGAGTGTCACCTGTGTGCGTTATTTCTATATTGCGGGGGGGAATAGATGTTCCATTTGGAACTGACAGGTTGGGTGACCTTATTCATTGTTTCATCGAGCATAAAGGTGGAGGAATTATGAAGGAATAAAGTCAAGGTCAGAATACGGTGTACAGTAGTTCTTCCTTTAAAAGTTGTGTCGTTCTGCACCACACCTTGCGGGCTGCCGCAGAATTCTATGTCAAGTTATTTAAGTGTCAGCGATTGTTGCCATTTTTAATGCTAATTCGTGCAAGTTTGACCACCAGAGGGCATCTTTGAGAATCATTTGACTTTTTTATATATCGGCTGAACTAGAGAATTTTTTTTGTAAGAACATAGTATATGGGATTGATTTTATGAAATCTAGCTTAATTAATTTGACTAATATTATGGTGTTTCTATTCCAAGAAAAACTTCAAACGAAACATTCAGGACGCTGTACAACGTGACCGGTCTGGAGTAGGCTACTGTACTAAGATCAAAATAATCCTAACATTTCCACACCCTAATTGTAGGCTAACCAATAGCCAAACAGAGAGAAGCGGTGCTGAAATAGTTGACCACATCATTCAATTATATTTATTCCCATAGCAATTCGTTATGGATCCATAATGAAATAAACATCTGCATTACAATTATAATGCAGGGTTAATAATAAATTAATATATTTGAGGTGTTGATGCATTATTTTTGTTGGGGCAAATTGAGTTGTAGAGTACTAAAACAATGCATTTGGTGGACTCGGTAAGATAGACTCACTGATGGTTGAAGATGATGAGCGATCGGCAAAGGCAATCAACATCACTCTAATCACAGTCAGAAGACAGTTGAAGAAACTTGTGTGGACTGGTCGGGAGTAGGCCTAGGCTATTAAGGGACTGAGTGAAAAGCAAAATGATCCTAACATTTCCAAATAAAAATCTGATTTATTTATCAAGACCAGTCCCTGTCATTCAGTGATATTTATTCCCTATTGGTCCTGCTGATAGTTGAAATAAACATCTGAATTTTGAAAGAGTATTTCTATCATTATTTTATCAAGGAATGCATCAATACTGTACAATTTATGCCTGATCTGACATTTTGCGGTTGCATGAGGTTTAGAGTTAGAAATGTAAACCTTTTGAGTACTTAATCCATTGCAAGTGGGTTGGGGGGTTCACACCTACTGTAGCCGAGCTATTAGACTATCCTTTGTAAAGGTTGAGTCTATTGTCCTGCTATTAGCCCATCCTAGAAACGTTGTTTGCAGAATTCACAGCCTGCTACGTTTGTTTTCTCTCCCTGTATCAAAATACTAAAATACTACTTAAACAGGTCTCTCAATTAAATAATTTAATTGTTCATTTTATTTTTTGATCACAGAAAATAAATAAATAATAGAATGTTAATTATATAAAGCAGCCCCCCCCCGTTCCTCGCCCTCTTCAACTCCGCCAATGCCGCCTGACTCTCCGCCAATTTAATTTAGAGGATTGGAGGATTCTAAATATCTAAGGGGCATTTTTCGTAAGGGCAAATCTGATCTGTGAGAATATCTAAGAGGCGTTTTATATAATTCTAATGTAGGGTTAATTATAATAATCACATTATTTAAAAATTATTTTGTTGATTTCGTTTCAAATAACCGAAAGTGAGCGATTGTAGTAATCTGAATAAAGGGAAAAAGGCCATTCTTGAACATTGGGTGAGACATTCTTACTAATTTGTAAATAGAGGCAGTTAGATATTTCGATTTTTCTGTATTCAGATGGAGAGAAACCAAAAGCTCACTGTGCCTATTTTTTTTTTGTAAAATCGTCAGTCCACATGTCAAGTGAAATTCCCCCATTTGTATTTATCCAAGTTCTCTCTTAACCCCAGGACCACCGACAGTAGTTGTTGTTGCCTGATGCAGGACTCTAGTGCCAGAGGAGAGAGACTGACATAAACACCACAATTTAGACCTACCGATAGATCAGCGTTCTAACTCCTCCTTGTGATAGTGTGGTGCAATGACAGAATGCCACCATCTACCACAAACGGTCGCAGTATAAACTCATAACTTTTAAAGGAAGAGCCACTGAGATGTCAAACTTTTAAAAAACTCTGCACCCCAAACGAATAGAGGGTTAATAATGCTTAAGTTCAAGGTCAGAATATGCGTAGAGAGAGAAGTGCATAAAAAGGAAATTACATTCCATTTATGGGCACTTACCTCGCGTTGGAATTCCCCCCATAATGATTCATTTGTATTTTGCAGTGTCAGCAAAGTTGTATGCAGTTTGACACAAAAGGAGCCGACACATCAGTTGTCACAATAGATCAGATATTTTCAGAAGGTAGAATAATTTTTTTTATATACAGTGGGGCAAAAAAGTATTTAGTCAGCCACCAATTGTGCAAGTTCTCCCACTTAATAAGATGAGAGAGGCCTTTAATTTTCATCATAGGTACACTTCAACTATGACAGACAAAATTAGAAATAAAATCCAGAAAATCACATTGTAGGATTTTTTATGAATTTATTTGCAAATTATGGTGGAAAATAAGTATTTGGTCACCTACAAACAAGCAAGATTTCTGGCTCTCACAGACCTGTAACTTCTTCTTTAAGAGGCTCCTCTGTCCTCCACTCGTTACCTGTATTAATGGCACCTGTTTGAACTTGTTATCAGTATAAAAGACACCTGTCCACAACCTCAAACAGTCACACTCCAAACTCCACTATGGCCAAGACCAAAGAGCTGTCAAAGGACACCAGAAACAAAATTGTAGACCTGCACCAGGCTGTGAAGACTGAATCTGCAATAGGTAAGCAGCTTGGTTTGAAGAAATCAACTGTGGGAGCAATTATTAGGAAATGGAAGACATACAAGACCACTGATAATCCCCCTCGATCTGGGGCTCCACGCAAGATCTCACCCCGTGGGGTCAAAATTATCACAAGAACGGTGAGAAAAAATCCCAGAACCACACGGGAGGACCTAGTGAATGACCTGCAGAGAGCTGGGACCAAAGTAAAAAAGCCTACCATCAGTAACACACTACGCCGCCAGGGACTCAAATCCTGCAGTGCCAGACGTGTCCCCCTGCTTAAGCCAGTACATGTCCAGGCCCGTCTGAAGTTTGCTAGAGAGCATTTGGATGATCCAGAAGAAGATTGGGAGAATGTCATATGGTCAGATGAAACCAAAATATAACTTTTTGGTAAAAACTCAACTCGTCGTGTTTGGAGGACAAAGAATGCTGAGTTGCATACAAAGAACACCATACCTACTGTGAAGCATGGGGGTGGAAACATCATGCTTTGGGGCTGTTTTTCTGCAAAGGGACCAGGACGACTGATCCGTGGAAAGGAAAGAATGAATGGGGCCATGTATCGTGAGATTTTGAGTGAAAACCTCCTTCCATCAGCAAGGGCTGGGTCTTTCAGCATGACAATGATCCTAAACACACCGCCCGGGCAACGAAGGAGTGACTTCGTAGGAAGCATTTCAAGGTCCTGGAGTGGCCTAGCCAGTCTCCAGATCTCAACCCCATAGAAAATCTTTGGAGGGAGTTGAAAGTCCGTGTTGCCCAGCAACAGCCCCAAAACATCACTGCTCTAGAGGAGATCTGCATGGAGGAATGGGCCAAAATACCAGCAACAGTGTGTGAAAACCTTGTGAAGACTTACAGAAAATGTTTGACCTCTGTCATTGCAAACAAAGGGTATATAACAAAGTATTGAGAAACTTTTGTTATTGACCAAATACTTATTTTCCACCATAATTTGCAAATAAATTCATAAAAAATCCTACAATGTGATTTTCTGGATTTTTTTCCCTCATTTTGTCTGTCATAGTTGAAGTGTACCTATGATGAAAATTACAGGCCTCTCTCATCTTTTTAAGTGGGAGAACTTGCACAATTGGTGGCTGACTAAATACTTTTTCGCCCGACTATATATATAACTGAGCCAGCGATTTTGTTAAGTTTTAATTCATTTTTGGACCGATGTATACTTCAGTTCGGGGTACGCAGACCGATGCACTTGTATCTTATGCATCGGCCCCTGATTCAAATGTTTATCTGTGAATCGTTACATCCCTAGAATGTATCATTACGGATGGGCAGCCTCTAAGGTGGGTGCGATGCTCACCTCCAATCTTGTAGACATCCTGCAGGGGTAGGCGGAGGGGCTTGTCGGTGGGGCGGGACGGGGGCTGAATAGCATCCAGAGCTTCCAGCAGGGTGGTCCCGGACGAACTGCCATCCTTCCTGGTGATCTTCCATCCCTTAAACCAGGTCATCTGAGGATGGAGGAGACCCGAGTGAGCAGTAGATCAAAGTTATAAAGTGTGCTGTGCTCCACAATTTTCATTGACTTACTTTCTTCAAATTAAAGCGGAGAGCAGATTATATTAGGGGTGTGCCGAATACTCGGATAAAACTAGTATCATAACGAATATGGAGAATTTTCATAATACGATTGACAAGTATTTTTTTTGTAATTATCATTGATCGGACATGTTTTATTTTCAGCTGCCATCACACATCTTTCACTAAAACAGTGTGAAGCGCTGTGTGCTCCAAACTATTGACTAGTTCTTCTGTCTGTAAAGAAACTGGCGGACTATTTGTTGAGCCTGCTGCAACAATTGAATTAGAATAAGCCGCTCTCCGTCTGCTCTAATTGACCCAGCCATGCACGGCTGTTTCACTAACAGTCACTCTTCTCGGGGCACAAGTCTCCCCTTCTCCAAACGTCATGTATGAATCCGTAGCTAGTGATTGTTGTTCAATCTAGTTATTTTCTGTAGACTTTTATGGCCATATATTCTGTCTACTTGGCGTTATTTAGTAGTCCTACTTTGTCTGCCAGTATAATTATTCCATTGTTGACGACATCTTATGTCGTGATCCTAGCCCATGCTTCTTGCTATTTTTTATTCTGGCCCAGGCATGTTTACCGAGTGACAGATTATTCTAAAATGAAATGACCAATGTTGATATTTTAATTGTACAAATGTTGTGGCATAAGTGTCGGGAGAGAGGTTTTGCAGTGAAACAATATATGGGGCAAGCAAATTAGCCTATTTTCCTCTAAATCTGCGTCTGGAATAAATGCATGCAGCAGTAGCCAGCCATACATTAGGGTATTTGTTATCTTATTTCGTTGATAATTGAATAGGACTAAGTAAATGGCCCTAATGTGCATTTATTTGTCGGGGTCGTTTACCTTTGAACAATGTGTGTGATTGAGTGAAGGAACCTAACAATGCGCAGTAATGTGCACTAGAGGTATAGGCTTTACCAGCATTTAATTAGCAGCATTTAAAGCGCACTTCCTGGTTTTACGCGTATCAAGTGATAAAACGGATACGTTTACGTGTATGACGAAATCGGCACACTGCTAGATTATATTACATATACTCAGACCGCTCACTGTGGCTGCAATGCTATCCTAGTATAAAGATAAAAAATAAATGCCCTTTAGCTTCCTGCTTACGTACATTAGGACTGGCCTCCAGCATGTTGTCTCCGTTCCAGCCAGAGATGGGAACAAAGGCTACCGTGTCCGGGTTGTAGCCAATCTTCTTGATGTAGGTGCTGACTTCCTTCACAATCTCCTCATAACGCTTCTGGCTGTAGTTGGGCTCAGTGGAGTCCATCTTGTTGATGCCCACGATCAGCTGCTTGACCCCCAGGGTGTAGGCCAGGAGGGCGTGCTCGCGGGTCTGCCCGTTCTTTGAGATGCCGGCCTCGAATTCACCCACACCGGCTGCCACAATCAGCACGGCACAGTCTGCCTGTAAACACCAGAACACGTGAATAATAAATACAATTAGTTTTCAAAAGTCCTATGCAACTAAGATGGCACTTTGAGTCCGCAAATTGCCTGTGGTTATAGTACAGCTAGCTATAAGCTAGCCTGGAAAACCACAGTTGCAAGTTTAATAATAGACTTCCAGGCACTTGAATGAAGACCTGGCAGGTGTCTGTGTGTAAGGAAGGACTGTGTCATTGTGATTCAGACCTGGGAGGTTCCAGTGATCATGTTCTTGATGAAGTCCCTGTGTCCGGGGGCGTCGATAATGGTGACGTAGTACTTGCTGGTCTCAAACTTCCACAGTGAGATGTCAATGGTGATGCCACGCTCCCTCTCTGCCTTCAGCTTGTCCAGCACCCAGGCATACTTAAAGGAGCCCTTCCCCATCTGAGAAAAAACACACGTCACTGGTTATATGACATTTCTGAGGAGAAGTCAATGGTAGTGAATTCTATTGCCAAGATGTATTGTCAAATTAGACAATATATGGCAATATAACTGTCAATCTTTAGGTAGCCTATGAAGATTATTGGTTAATACAATATAACAGCAGTGTACTGAGCCCTTTTACAACACGTTGGCCAACAGAAGAACGGACTATCAATAGATGTTTGCAAAGTACAGGACCAACTCTTACTCACCTCAGCAGCCTCCTTCTCAAACTTTTCGATGGTCCTCTTGTCAATGCCACCGCACTTGTAGATCAGGTGGCCAGTGGTGGTGGACTTGCCAGAGTCCACGTGGCCGATCACCACAATGTTGATGTGGAGCTTCTCCTTGCCCATGGCTGACTGGTTAAAGTGACAGTGAGAGAGTCTGCAGGTGGAAAAAAGCAAGGTCTATGGATCTGAAAGGATTTCCTGGGCAAAGACTCCACAAGGGAATACAGTGAATTACAGCACCATGGACAAGGACACTACAGCTGACTTCCCATTGCGTAACAGCCCCAGCAGCTACTGCCTCAGCATAACTTCTAAGGACAAGCACAGTTTACACACAAAAACAATGTCACATAAATGGCACCACGAGACCAATCAGCAATCATTTAATGTTAGCAAAGTGTCAGTGGGCACAGAACTGCATCAAGCTCAAGACACAGTTAGTTTCTAGCTAGTTATCCCTCCTTTCCTCGGCCACCCAAAACAGTGTGTATTGTCACACACCGGATGGGTGCAGTGAAATGTTGTTTAACAGGGTCAGAAGTAGTACAGTGACCCTGGAGCAAATTAGGGTTAAGTGCCTTGCTCGAGGGCACATCAACAGATTTTTCACCTCGGCTCAGGTATACTCGCCCAACACTATAACCGCTAGGCTACCTGCCACTGCTCAGCAGTGAGACATTGAGACAATCAGCTCTAATGTCACTGAATATCCTCCCTATTCCATATCAACTTGCTAACTGTAACCTCAGACAGTCCTCCATTTTGTCATGAGCCTTGGCATTGAATGTGCAGCAGCCATTTCTGAAGCCAGACTACTGCAGTGGAATGCACAGGTTAAATGCTGGGGAATAACACCATAACACAAATTATATTTAAATAAATGCCGGTTTTACTAGGACAGTAGTGTTGTTTCCTTTTCATTGACTTGCATGACAATGACAGAAACACCACAAATTCACCTCATTTTCCAATTGCAAAATTGATCAACACCCTAAGTTGTTGATATTTATGACAGACCATTTCATTAGGTGAGCAATGTATGGAAATGATTACAGTAGCCTAATTCTGCATGCTTATCTAGGTGCACTGGGAGCTGATACCAGATTTCACCAGAACTGACTGCTATTTCTAAAATAAAATTATGGTAGCTTTGCAATAGTTTATTTTTCTTTGCAATAGTTTTTGTTTTTCCACTGTTCATTTGACTTTGCTGTCCATGTAAGCCTATTTAAAAACAGGTGACTGGAATGTAGGTGCTACAATTAGCTGCGCGACCGGATAATTCTGATGAAGTCTAGAGGATTTAGTTGGATTTCCAAACCGTCCTCCTGCCTCTGCCGCCATGTTCTCTCATCGCCTACGCTTACTCGAATATGGCCTATCTATGCGCATTAGCGGTCGACTGTCGGCTTCCAACAACAATGCAATATTCACACGCCCACAAACGTTACGCACAACAATGTAAGTGCAAATGGAAAATATAAACATTCAGTCATTCGCCATTTACAGCATTAGATTTGAAACAATGTATCACATGCGTAGTTATTGGAAAGTATTGCCTACCTGCGCAAACGAATGAGTCAAGTCCGGTGCTGAATGAGACTGTGACGAGATGCTGATCCGTTTATCGCAGACAGGAGGGGGTTACGCAATTGCGTTCAATGCTCATACCCCTTCCGAGATCGTTCGTATTATATAGCCCAGTGCCCTAGACACAGGGCCAGTAGCGGTGCGTGGGTAAAATCACTGGGGAAGCCAAGCCATATTTACAACCTGTGTTGTGATAATGGCGTTGTTTGCGCTATACATCCTGTTAATTAATTTGCCTTGTGAACATGCTATACAGTATAGGCCTAAAGACCTTTTTGTTTTAACATAAAACCCGATATCAACCTCTCTAAGTGAAGTCCAGAAAGCATATTGCTTGTACAGTAACAGACAATTACATGACCTACAGCATGGTCAAGCAAGTTAATGTTTCAGACATTTTCGGACTGCTACACAACTATTGATTTAGAACCACAGAGTTACTGCAAGTCGCAAACAGGAGCTGCCTCCACTATGCCAGCACCATTTCAACTTCAACATTTCAACATCATCACCTCGGTTTAGTCTAATACAGTGATAACTAAAAGATTCCAAAAACAATTTAGTCCAAGCTAAATATGTGGCTGTCCATGGTTCTGATTTCTGTGTGTGTGCATGCATGTTCATGAAAGTAGAAAAACATGTTGACTAACCGATGTTGACAAAACGGTCTATCACTCTGTCATATACTACACACTTTTTATTTTTTGTTGTCCTGGTTAAAATGCTTGCTCACTCGCCTAACTTCCATTCATGGGCAACGCTGGTTAACATTAGCCTTCTACATCTATCTCTCAGGCCAGGGGCACAACAATGTATGAATTAATGGTTGGATCAGAATCGCTGTTATAATCATTGGCCAGTACAGAGAATGAAATAAAACCACAAGTCTAAATCCATATCTCCATCCATGGCTATTTTTGGAAAGGGACAATTTTAGCTAGCTGGCTAGCTAACCACCGGAGGACAACACGAGATGCAACAATTCAAGTTTTTTTTGTCAATGACGTATGCTCTCAATGGGATTTGATAGGAGTGACGCCAAATCCAAGCTGGCTTCCCTTGACACTTTGGTGCGCCAGGACCAATCACAGTTGAGCTCGCTCAGTTTAGCTCAATGCTGATTGGCTCATTTTTATAATACATACATTTTTGTCAAGGGAGGCCCGATGCTCGCTGTGTTCCCTTGCCGTAGCATTAATGTAATACTTGTTTGGACTAGACAGAATCAGCTGGACTACACACATAGAGAGGGAGGGAGAGGCGCTGTTTCACTCGCTCGGATGCTTTCTCCTGTGAGATGCATTCAGCCTCTTGCAAATTGAAGGAAAAGTATGAATCACAGAGACTAAAGATACATTCATCATTTTTGGGGGAAGCCTAGCTTCCCTTGGCAACCATGAATACACACCACTGCGTAGAGCAGGGATGGGCAACTGGCTGCAAGCCCGCATCCTTTGAAGGCTCGCTCCTCTTATCAATTTCCCAAAACATCATTTTTTTAAAAAAAAGGGGGAACTCCGTCTGTGTCTCAACTCGTTCCGAAGTAGAATACACAAGGTGCAATTTTGAAATTTTGTTGTGAGTCAACAGTTTTTCTCATCATTCACTGATAGGCACTCAATTTGGGGCGGCAGGTAGCCTAGTGGTTAGAGCATTGGGCCAGTAACCAAAAAGTTGCTAGATCAAATAGATCAAATGACAAGGTAAAAATATGTCATTCTGAACAAGGCAGTTAACCCACTGTTCCTAGGCTGTCATTGTAAATAAGAATTTGTTCTTAACTTACTTGCCTAGTTAAATAAAGGTACAATAAATAATTAACCCATGTCAGCTAACATTTTTTAGATTGGTAAGTGAGTCTAGTGGCCAGCTATCTAAACTTGTAGTAATCAAGGTTAATCAGTGTCACTCATATCATATTAAAAACTGAAAACATTTGTCTCCATCCTACAACAAAATGTGTAGAATTGCAGGGAATGAGCTGTAAAACGTATATTTTTCCTCTCCGCCTCATCGAAAAATGTATAGAATTGCACAGAATCAGCTGTCCGTCCTGTCTCCCTGTAGCGCTGTCTTAGGTGTCTCACAGTACGGACATTGCAATGTATTGCCCTGTTCGCATTTGCAGTCCTCATGCCTCCTTGCAGCATTCCTAAGGCACGTTCACACAGATGAGCAGGGACCCTGGGCATCTTTCTTTGGGTGTTTTTCAGAGTCAGTAGAAAGGCATCTTTAGTGTCCTAAGTTTTCATAACTGTGACCTTAATTGCCTACCTTCTGTAAGCTGTTAGTGTCTTAACGACTGTTCCACAGGTGCATGTTCATTAATTATTTATGGTTCATTGAACAAGCATGGGACACAGTGTTTAAACCCTTTATAATGAAGCTCTGTGAAGTTATTTGGATTTTTCCAAATTATCTTTGAAAGACCAGGGTCCTGAAAAAGAGACATTTCTTTTTTTTGTTGAGTTTAGATTTGAAAGTGGGATCATCTTATCCTTTGAGGCTTTATGTGTTCTTACACTATGATTTTGAACATTCAAAGCAACTGGGAAACGTCCGTGGAAGGCATCGTCACCTTAGCTTGCTATATAACTTCTGAGTGATAGGAAGCACAAGCATCACCACCAATCAGCCTACACCACTGCTCACACACCTGTTGTTACTATGACAACTAGCATAGCCATGTCAGCAAATGACTGCTGTCTGAACACACACACATCTGATTTGGTAACTTGTAACTTACCTGTCTAGACAGTCAGTATTCCAAAAACAAAACTGATTTGAGCATTAAGGCCTGCAGTGTAAACAAGGCTTAAGAGCTTTCCACACCTGGATTGTGCAACATTTCCCCAAGCTGTCAAACTGGTTGTTGATCATTGCTAGACATGTAGATTTAAGTCATAACTGTAACTCAGCCACTCAGGAACATTCACTGATTTCTTGTTAAACAACTCCAGTGTAGATTTGGGCTTGTGTTTTAGGTTATTGTCCTGAAAGATGAATTAATCTCCCAGTGTCTGGTTGAAAGCAGACAACCATGTTTTCTTCTAGGATTTTGCCTGTGCTTACCTCCATTCGGTTTCTTTTTTTTTATCCTGGAAAACTCCCTAGTTCTTACGATTACAAGCACCACTATGCTTGAAAATATGGAGTGGTACTCAGTAATGTTTCTATTCAGGACAAAAAGTTAATTGTGTTGCCACATTTCGGTAGTATTACTTTAGTTTCTTGTTGAAAACATGTTTTGGAATATTTATATTTTCTACAGGCTTTCTCCTTTTCACTGTCATTTACGTTAGTATTGTGGAGTAACTACAACATTGTTGATCTATCCTCAGTGTTCTATCACAGCCATTAAACTTGAACTGTGTTCAAGTCAACATTGGCCTCATGGTGAAATCCCTGAGCGGTTTCCTTCCTCTCTGGCAACTGAGTTAGGAAGGACACCTGTGTCTTTGTAGTGACTGGGTGTATTGACACACCATCCAAAGTGTTATTAATAACTTCACTATGCTCAAAGGGTAACTCAATGTCTGCTTTTATTCAATCAATTTTAAATTCAGGCTGTAACACAATGTGGAAAAAGTCAAGGGGTGTGAATACTTTCTGAAGGCACTGTACAAGACTATTATTCATGTTTTGCACAGCAGGCACGATTGAACTTTACAGCCATACCCTGGTTGGCTTTAGAATTACCCCAAATGAACTTGTCAGTGTAATTACAGCCTAAATGAGTCAAGACGCCCATGCATATTCAATAATATTTCCTTGAAATGTTTTATTAGACTTACATCAGTCATTGACTGAAATGTGCTGTTCCTCATTTGACCTTCTCTTAAAGATCAGGCATCAAATATGCCAATATCCACATTTAAGATAATGTAATTACTGTGGCTGCGTTTAGACAGTCTAATTTATTACCACGGTTGTATTTTTTGTTGATGGATTTACAGGTACATTACCCATTTCAATTTATGTTTATAAAATATGTACCTGTCGGCTGACTCAATTTGTTTTCAATATTATTTTCCAGTTAAAGGGTTCTCTTTTCATGGCTAGCTCAAAATTAGCTTTCCAAAAGTTATTTATAATGAGATCAGTTTCAGGAGCACAGATGGTTTGGTAGTTGGGTTTCCCAAGGGATGACATAGGCCGGCATAAGTAAATATTTGGAGTACGGGCATGCCCTTTTGATTTCCAGTTACATTGTTGGGAGCAATAACAGGCAGCCCAATTCTGATTTGACAGATCAGATGGGAAAGATCTGATGTGATTGGTCAAAAGACCAGTTAATGGAAAATAGATCAGAACGTCTAAACGCTGCCTTGTGTACAAAGCTTATAAAGAGACAGTATGTAACGAACATAACGATGAAATGGCAAATTGAGAAACGGACCATTTGAGGTCTCAAAATTCCTTTAGGTGGGGGGGACAAAGCCTGTGCAATAAATGTCACCCTCACATAAAGCAACCAAATTGGCAGTATGCCATGATTAACATTGTAAGTAGCATGTAAAGCAGCTCTCCATCCTCTGAAATGTTGTCGTTAAAAATAAATCAAGTAGACAAGACCCTTTAAAAGTCCTTCATTGTAGTTGGTTCAGCAAGTAAACATAACTGATCAGTAAAAAAAATACAATTAAGACAGATTTGGATGGTAGACACATTTACACAGGGAATACTGCTGTTTATCAGTACTCTGTCACCTGTATTGATTAGATGAGATATACTGGGTTGATGATCATAGTTCTATACTTTAGGCACAAGCGGAAGGACAAAAAAAAAAAAAAGTTTCTCACAAGTAGAGAAACCCACATGGATTCTATCCTGGGTGACTGTGCTCTTTCAGTTGGCAATAACTCTGCTACATACAAAAACTTTAATTTATATGGCTTTTTTTTCTCCTGAGCATCTAACAGAGGAGAAACAAATGACAAAATGGAAATGCTACTTGTCTGATGTCAGTTCATGTAAGACTTGAAATGTAAAGGAATTTAAAAACAAGCAAACTCTTACCTGTAAACAAAGTAAAACACTAAATGTGGTTATATCACAAGAGCCTACACAAAGAGTAAAATTGTAATTGATTTTAAAAAAATGCACATATACCCATTATTGGGTCCACTTACCAAAACTAAAAACATTAAAATATTAGAAGTTACTTTAGAAGGCTGTTTCCCCACTAGGGTTGTGTGTAGAATAGCTTGGTTGAAACGGTCCCATGGCTGCGAGTCCATTTTGGTCCACAGGGTGTCACCCTTTGTCCCCCTCAGTTGCCATGGGAATGGGGATTGTGGACAGCCCAGGGTTGCACCACGCCTTGACCAAACACCGTGTAGAAAACCGCTCCAAACAGGTTGATCCCAGCAGAGATGTAGAACACTGTCTGCCACTCCTCTATAGTGTTCTACAATAGGAAGCAGAGCCATCTGTGAGACCAATAAAGTAGGTTGAAGTTGCCCCCATCTGTACACTGGTTTTAAGGCCAGTGCTGCCTTGTTTCTCCCAAATACTAGTTAAGGCTAAGCTGATCCTAGATATGTGGCAACTTTTACCCACATCCTGAGCCCAACACACACGTCCAACAATCATGAGTTTTGTGACACTGTGCTTTCATTGTCTGAAAGATATGATGAAACTAGATGTGATTCTTACATTTTTGGTCAAGGCTCTTGCTATGACTGGTCCCACCATACCAGGTATTGTGGCAAAGGAGTTGGTGATTCCCAACAAAATCCCAGCATAACTAAAAGGGAAAAGGAACAGTCACACTAGACAATTATACATCTCACAACAAGACAAGTTGATGGTTACTTCTGTTTTACTATGCCATTTAAGTAAATGTCTGGTAATTTCTCTTGCTTAAAATTAAGCACTCCCATAGCAACAGTATCAATAGTGATGACCAGTCTTACGATGGAGCGATGTCGAGATGGTTGATGTTGAACCCGGAGGCAACGATTCCTCCCAGGGAGGAAGAGATGGAAAGGAAGGCTACTGCCAGGATGTAGTTACAGCCTGTATACCCAGCAGCCACAATGAACACTGCCGGCCCAATCATACCTACATACACAGACCGAATATGGTAAATATGGTCATTTGATTTATCCAAATGTAGAGGTAAAGTGAGATACAGCTAAAAGACAGACCATGTGGGTGTTTGAATTGGCAGATTGTGAGCAGAGATGGGTCTTGTGTAAGCATGACTGCATGTGTGTGTTACGATGATGCTGCTCCTCACCTACGAGACTGAAGGCCTTCCTGACAACCACAGTCCGGTAGAAGCAGTTCTCCCTCAGGTAGTCAGCCAGCTGGCCACCCAGCACGGCCAGCAGCCCACAGCCAATGTAGGGCAGAGCCGACAGCGCACCGTTCTAATATGGGAAAACACTGGGTTAATAACAAGAGTCTGTGGGTGTGTATAAACTCAGAACAAGTATATAAACTCACCTCTTTGATGCTGAAGCCCAATACATCACTCATGTATGTGGGCAGCAAAGTGAGTAGTGTGTAGAATGTCCAGTTGTAGGAGAAGTGAGCCACTACTATGGCCCACAGCGGCATGGATGTCAAGATGGACCCCCAGGGGATGTGGTCACCCGACAAAGTGAGCTGAACAAGAGAACAAAAAAGACTGCCATCTTAAAATACCACTTGACTTGCATGTGAAATATCACTGTTCTCACAGGCTTATTTGAGGGTGGCGGGGGGGGGGGGGTTTCTAGTCAATGTCTGTAAGTAGAATATAATAAAAAAGTTATGACTGCAGTAAAAGGTTTGCATAAAAAGGTGTTCCTCCAGTTGAATGTTACACCAAATAGTTTGACATTTTACACTAACAATTACTTTATTTTCTTCTCAGACGTACTATACATAACTTCACTGTATTCTACATTTATGAACTAAATCCTCACGAGCCTGACAAAACCAGTCTGCCATTTGATCAAGAGATTGGGCCTTAGATAAAGTTCAGACACTACAATTCCCAGCTGCCTTTGCAACGTACCTCCTTATTCAGGGAGGAAGTGATGTAGAGTCGCTCCTGTTCTGTGATCCGCGGGTGTGTGCTGGGAGTGTTACTGACAAGGAGCGCCCACAGGATGAACCACACAATTCCCACAATACCTAAACACACACAGTCAAATAATGCACAAACTAAGTTGCTTTGGATAAGAGTGTCTGCTAAATAACTCAAATATACATGTATTGTTTTTAAACAAGCATTGCTTGTGACATGGACTTAAATTTCCCCCACTCAAATTTTCCACTGTTTTTCCCCTTCATGTTCCGTAAAAAAAGATTGTATAAACAAGGAAACAGTGTCTGTATTCATTGCATGTGTAAGCATGAAAACAGACAAAACTGTCTCTCTGCACAAAGCTGACACTACGGAAAACCCTCTGCTAGCCTTACCAAAGATATAGAAGACCCAGGTCCAGTCAAGGTAGAAGCAGATCTGAGCAGATAGGGGAAGGGCGACCACTGTACCCAGCTGAGCACCTGGAGAGAGGAGTTTTTTTTATTAAACTGCTTTGTGGAGAAGAAAACAAATATATATTTTTTAAATCACCTACATTTAGGAAAAGTATAAGCCACACATGCAAACATGAGTGAGTTCCCAGAGTAAGACACACACCCTGTGTGTGCAGGGTGGGATAAGAGTGAGCATTACCAGTGTAAGCGATGGTGAGCAATCGGCTCCTCTCCATTGGCGGGGCCCAAAATGCCCACATGGCGTGCATGGCTGGAAACGTCACTCCCTGTTGAGAAATACAAAAATTACAGACTCGGTACACACAGAAGTAATCAGGTAAACATTATGAGCAAAATAACCCACTTTTTGGGGGGGGCGGGGGGGGGTTTGAGGTCATACAGATGCTAAAGTGTGAGTTCTCATGAGTACTCGACAGAGCTTATAGCTAGCTATTTTGCGTATACACACACGCACACTACCTCTCCAATACCCTCCAGCACTCTGACAGCGATAAGGTAGCCTGCACCCAGGTCGGCAGCCATGGGGGTGAGGAGGGTGAAAACCACAGTTCCCAGGATTCCTAGGCCCAGTAGCCATTTGGCCCCATACTTGCGTGCCAGGTAGCCCCCTGGGATCTGAGTCAGGATGTAGCCGTAGAAGAAGGAGCCCAGGATCCAGCCTTGGGTCTCAGAGTCCCAGTCATACACACTGGCCTGCCAGACACACAAAGACACAGATAATGCTTTCTGTCTGGCCAGAGCAAACAGGCCAGTCAACACAGATGTGATTGCTAATCATGTGGTGTCGTGATTAAGTGTTACAGTCAGTCGTAGTGTGGTTGTGTAATGTATGCAGTCATAGTGGTCGTGGTTTTTACATGGTTAGGCATATTGTGGTTGTGTTTGGGGCGAGTAGGGCTGGGCTGGTAGTACTCACAGTGTGGTTGTATATGGGGCGAGCAGGGCTGGAGTGTGCAGGACATACTGATTTGCTGGTGTTGCCGCTGGCGTCTGTGTTGTTAAGCATGTCCACCATGGCAACGCTGAGGTTGACCCTAAGGGCATAGGCCACAAAGAAACCATAACAGGAGAGCAGGGACAGACCGTACCTCGAAGAGCAGCACGCAGGGGCTGAGAGAGAGGGGAGACCACAGAGAAACAGAGAGAGTTGTGAGGTGCTATAATTCATTGGATCAGGCACAGTGCAATATCACAGGATAATACATTATTATGAGAATGCTAAATGTTGACAGCTACATCTTTTGTCCTTCACAATATAACAACAATGAGGAAGGGTTTATAAAATAATCCCCTTAACATGCCTATGGTCGGAACATGGTAAGACATACCTCATTAAAATGCAAAAAAATACAAATAAAAACAAGTCCAGGTTAAGGAATTACGTTTATGGATAAATTGTATGTAAAATGTTGACTGCCTCCACAGATTGCAAGGAGGGTGATCTTGCAAAGTGCAACAGGCACTGTCCTTTCTCTCCTATCGGAATGAACAATGCCTCTAGTATGTCACAGAAGCAAGCCTTTGATTTTATTAGGATCTCTTTTAGTCCCCATTTGGACTAATCTTCCAAGAGTCCTTAACATTAAAATACAATTTATAATACAAACACACTTTCACATATAATACATTATTACAAACATACATAATGACCCAATAAATACTCAAAAAATAAAAAAATATATTTAAAAAAAAATAAAAAACATTGATTCTTCATCTACTATAGTCCCACAACATTTATATATACTATATTTAAATTGTTTTTAAATAATGCTTAAACTTATATATTGAAAGGTTTCTAGTTTGCTCAGTTAATTTATTCCATTTCTTTATTGCTCTAAATCGAAATGTTATTTTTTCTGTCTGGATAACGCATAGATGGTGGACAATCTATTCCTAGTATTTACGGAATGTCTGTCTCTTACCAACTGAATACCATTGTGAATAGAACTTGGCCGTTTTAAATGATGTAAATTATAAAATAAGATAAGCATGTTATTTTTCAATTATCTTGTCGATTGATGACCAACCAAGAACACTGCGCATGGCTGCAACAGAAGAACCATATCTCCGCCTTAAAACAATCCTTGCTGCTTTATTCTGTGCATTCTGCAGCCTCCTAACTTCACTAGATGATGCATTTCCCCAGACCACCGAACAATAGTTCACTTGACTCTCAACCAATGCCTGTGTTATTTGCTGAAGGATTTTCCCTGGTAAATATTTAGCTAACCTTCTGATTATGCATGCTGTTTTAATATTTTTTTTACATAGATTAGTTATTTGAGACGACCATGATAAGCAGTTGTCCCAATAGTTTGGTTTCTGCCACTTCTTCAATTTGTACTCCTCCCATACTTAATTGTATCCCATGCTGTTTTGGCCTTTTCCTAGTTGAACAGACCAACATAACTTTGGTTTTCTTGGTGTTTAAAGCAAGTTTGTTTTGGCAAACCCATTTCCTGATAATCTCCAAATCTCCTTGCAAAGCTTGCTGTACCTGTTGAACCAATTGTCTTGCTGCATAAATTGTAGCATCATCTGCAAATATAGTAGCTTGAGTTTCAACCAAGGCATAGGGAAGGTCATTGGTGTATATTAAGTAGAGAAGTGGCCCAAGGCAGCTGCCATGCAGGTATTCTTTAGACATGAATAATTACCCTACATTATATTTGCAAAATATGACTGGCGTTTAGCACACACACAACCAAAAGTATGTGGACACCTGCTCGTCGAACCTCTCATTCCAAATCATGGGCATTAATATGGTCCCCCCTTTGCTGCTATAACAGCCTCCCCTCTTCTGGGAAGGCTTTCCACTAGATGTTGGAACATTGCTGTGGGGACTTGCTTCCATTCAGCCACAAGAGCATTAGGGAGGCGATTAGGTCTGGCTCGCAGTCGGCATTTCAATTCATCTCAAAGGTGTTTGATGGGATTGAGGTCAGGGCTGTGCCGGCCAGTCAAGTTCTTCCACACTGATCTCGACAAACCATTTCTGTTTTGACCTCGCTTTGTGCACGCGGGCATTATCATGCTGAAACAGGAAATGTCCTTCCCCAAACTGTTGTTGCCACAAAGTTGGAAGCCAAGAATCATCAAGAATGTAATTGTATGCTGTAGCATTAAGATTTCCCTTCACTGGAAATAAGGGGCCTAGCCTGAACCATGAAAAACAGCCCCAGACCATTATTCCTCTTCCAAACTTTACAGTTAGCACTAAGCGGTCGGGCAGGTAACGTTAGCCTGGTATCCAAAAAAATGTCTCCCGAGTCCAATGGCAGCGCTTGGCATTGCGCATGGTGATCTTAGGAATGTGGGCAGCTGCTCGGCTATGGAAACCCATGAAGCTCCCAGTGAACAGTTCTTGTGCTGACGTTGCTTCCAAAGGCAGTTTGGAACTCCGTAGTAAGTGTTGCAAGCGAGGACAGACGATTTTTACACAACACATGCTTCTGTGAATTTGACAAACTGACTTGTTGGAAAGGTGGCATCCTATGACGGTGCCATGTTGAATGTCACTGACCTCTACAGTAAGGCCATTCTAATGCCAATGGTTGTCTATGGATATTGCATGGCTGTCAGCAACAGGTGTGGATGAAATAGCCAAATCCACTCATTTGAAGAGGTGTCCACATACTTTGTATATATACACACAATACCAGTCAAAAGTTTGGATACACCTACTCATTCAAGGGTTTTTCTTTATTTTTACTATTTCCAACATTGTAGAATAATAGTGAAGACATCAAAACTATGAAATAACACATATGGAATCATGTAGTAACCAAAGTGTTAAAAAAATATTTGTTTAACAAAAGTGTTAAGCTTCATGAGGAATGCTTTTCCAACAGTCTCAAAGGAGTTCACACATATGCTGAACACTTGTTGGCTCCTTTTCCTTCACTCTGCGGTCCAACTCATCCCAAACCATCTCAATTGGGTTGAGGTCAGATTATTGTGGAGGCGAGGTCATCTGATGCAACACTCCATCACTCTCCTTCTTGGTCAAATAGCTCTTACACAACCTGGATGTGTTGGGTCATTGTCCTGTTGGAAAACAAATGATAGTCCCACTAAGCGCAAACCAGATGGGATGGCGTATCGCTGCAGAATACTGTGGTAGCCATGCTGGTTAAGTGTGCCTTGAATTCTAAATAAATCACCAACAGTGTCACCAGCAAAGCACCCTCACACCTCCTCCTCCATGCTTCACGGTGGGAACCACACATGCGGAGGTCATCCATTCACCTACTCTGCGTCTCACAAAGACATGGCGGTTGGAACCAAAAATCTCAAATTAGGACTCATCAGACCAAAGGACAGAATTCCACCAGTCTAATATCCATTGCTCGTGTTTCTTGGCCCAAGCAAGTCTCTACTTATTTATGTCCTTTAGTAGTGGTTTCTTTGCAGCAATTTGACCATGAAGGCATGATTCACACAGTCTCCTCTGAACAGTTGATGTTGAGATGTGTCTTTTACTTGATCTCTGTGAAGCATTTATTTGGGCTGCAATTAACTCTAATGAACTTATCCTCTGCAGCAGAGGTAACTCTGGGTCTTCCTTTCCCGTGGGGGTCCTCATGAGCCAGATTCATCATAGCGCTTGATGGTTGTTGCGACTGCACATGAAGAAACTTGGTCTTAAAGGTCTTAATTTTAACGATTGATTGACTTTCATGTCTTAAAGTAATGATGGACTGTCGCTTCGGTTTGCTTATTTGAGCTGTTCTTGACATAATATGGACTTGGTCTTTTGCCAAATAGCTACCTTTTGTATACCACCCCTACCTTGTCACAACACTACTGATTGGCTCAAACGCATTAAGGAAAGAAATCCCACAAATTAACAAGGCACATGAAGCTGGTTGAGAGAATGCCATGTGCGTGCAAAGCTGTCACCAAGGCAAAGGGTGGCTATTTCAAGAATCTCAAATATTTGTTGGTTACTACATGATTCCATGTGTTATTTAATAGTTTTGATGTCTTCACTATTATTCTACAATGTAGAAAATAGTACAAATAAAGAAAAACCATTGAATGAGTAGGTGTGTCCAAACTTTTGACTGGTACTGTATATGTAATTAAAAGTCTCATTAAAGTTTGGCTACATTTTCAGGCGCCTCACTCATGTCAGCATAGGACATGACAGGATGTAGCCAAAGGCTATCAACGACACTTCAACATGTAGGCTAATATTTCTGCACATTTGCATGCCACTTATGTTTTTCTTAAGAGAATAAGCTACTGTTTTTTGGTTGTCAAATACATGTAATTGGCTATTTTGGTTAATTGGGAACCTCTTGAAGGCCAAATGGCCTTGCCCCTAAAATCACAAAATCCAGGCCTGGACCTCAGACCCCCTTTGTGATCCACTGCTACACATTGTTTTCAGAGGAAACACTGTTCTACAGCATATCTCTGTTTTTAGTACCATTAACTATGGCTGAGAGCAGTGTATGAGACTGAAGATTGCCATGATTCAACAATAACATACTTTTAATTCCCAAAGCATTCCTTCCAGAACAGAAGCGCGTTTTATGCAGCCTGACAACTATTCCTCTCATGACCACCATTCAAATTCAATGTCTGTGGGAATGAAATGGTGTCTGTCTACTCTTTACCATGGAGTATCTAAACCTGGAACCTGAAGGCAATATAAGACATGCAACTCAGAGTGAAGGGGATGGCTCACTGTTCATTTAAAATGGTTAGGCCTATAGGCTACTTCTGACAGTTGAGGCGCCAGCAGGTCTAGAATAAATATTTGACAGATGAATATGGTCATATTGGTAAATAGTGCATAGGAAACAAATGCTTGGTAAACCAGTTTTTAAAAAATGCCTGTTTTAAAACAAACCTGCAACAGTTGTAAATGACACTTGTTCGACAACCCGTGACACAAGCAATAAACTGCTGGCAAGAAGAAAACGCAAATCACGAGACCGTGGAGAAATATTAAAACAGTGGCACTGACTACACAGAGAAGGTAGGGTGGTTGGTTAGCTAAAAAGGTGAGACATATTCAACTGCTGTTCACATGGAAGACTGCTTGTAGGTCCCACTCTTGTTCGGAAAACACTGGATTATCCTTACTTCTCCCACTCTCCCCACTCCAAATAATATCAACACAAAAAAACAACAGGGCAACTTCCAGACAGTTACATAGGCCTAACAGGCTGACTATGCCTAAATTCTTACCTGACAGGACAGCAGACATCCATTTCCGTAACACACTTGAGTGCATTCCCATATGCTATTTAGTGTAGCTCTCAAACTCAATATGCTTAACCAATATTGATCTGTCCAGAAGAAAAACGTTATGGCCTTTTAGCAGATTGAAAAATTGGATGTGTTGATTCCTGCTTGCTGGCTTCAATTTGCTACAGGAGAAGCGCATCCCCAGTAGGCTGATCGACCTTATGTATACATACCCTAAGTCGATTCCTGGGCCTAAGGAGAGGTGGAGTCAAGGAGTATACGATCCTCAAAAATAATATCCCGATATATAACTATCACCCCCCCCCATCACTAGCGATTAAGAACCGTTTAAAACGGACACCAATTAGAGAGCCCTGAAGGAGCATCTGTCTCTCAGGGGAATATCCCACTATTAGTCCAAGGGCCACCAACCAAAAAAAGTGTTTTGTGACCCAGAAAACAAAACCGTAAAATGTCTACATCATTTTGTAGATCACAAATTATTAATAAAATGATCTAAAACGTGTAAAAAAAAATGCAGTTTAAATATTAGAAATCATAAAGGTACAATTTTGAAATCATAGTGCATTTTGGGTAAATTCCCCCAAGTTACATCTTGGTTACAATTATTACACACGTTCTCATAATTGCAGAAAGCAACACATGTGCCGAGTAGGGTCTACCTAGGGCTGGGCGATATGGCCTACAACTTGTTGGGGAGGCAGGTAGCTGGGCTATACGGCCTACAACATTTGGGGCGGTCTAGTGGTTAGAGCGTTGGGCCATTAACCGAAAGGTTGCTGGTTCGAATCCCTGAGCTGACAAGGTAAAAATCTGTCGTCTGCCCCTGAACAAGGCAGTTGGCCTACTGGGGAACAGTGGGTTGTCACTGTAAATAAGAATTTGTTCTTAACTGACTTGCCTAGTTAAATAAAGGTTACATTAAATAATAATAATAATAATAAATATATATATATCTCATATTTATTTATTTTTTTACAGTATTTAATGTTTTTTAATAATAAAAGTTCTCAATTTTCTTCATGAGTAGTGCGTGACCCTAGGGTGGCAACACATACATTCTAAGTGATTTCAATGGGCCTTTCTCCATTGTGATTGTTTTCTACTGTTCAATCAACTTCAACCACAACCATGTCAGCATTTTCAAACTTCTACATTTGTTGCACTCATTTCCACACTGCAACGTAGGGCTGCACGATTAGGGGCAAAAAATCTAGACCTTATTTTTAACCAAAATGCTGCAACTGCGATTTGACTTGCAATTTAGAGTAAACATCCACCCACTTACTCTGCAACGCACACTTTCATACACACTCCACGTATGCAGTTACCCATACCTGGTTTTCTGGGTCACGGGACAACACATGTTTGATTGGTGGCCCCACCATTTCAATAATACATGTCACCAATAGAAAATGGACATGCATGGGCTGATCAAACAAGTAGCTAAAAACTATGGTTTACCGTAAATCATACAGTCGAGCCAAAACATTCTTTATGAACAGTTCTCTCGTATTACCTGTGTAAATACTTTTTAAAGTGCCCTGGGAGTAAAGAATGTTTTGGGATTTTTAAGTATCTTAGCGGAGCACCTGATTAAGTGTTTGGTTCAAGCTGGGCTGAAGCGCGTTTAGGGTACGCTTTCTTTCCGTCACCTGATTCTCGTAAACAAAGAAAAGGGTGAGGCAGTATGCAAGCAGCAGAGGCATTAGTTTGCTACTGTAACTAGCTAGTTACGCAGATCATTTATCCGAATGTTACGAAATTAACTAGTAAATTAGTAGGATTTTTTTAGTAGGTATTTGTTTCTGTACCCTATGTCAATATAAGTACTCCAATTGTAAATATTAGTTAGCTATCTAACAAGGCAGGTGTTTCAGCTGGCACTCACCTCTTTCGACTTTATCATCTTGTCGACTGAGCAACAACGGTTGTTCTTGGTCATCGGTCTCCGTGTCCGATATATATCGGTCCATTGCACATCAGAGTTCAATGTTTTGAGTTGCCATACCTGCAGTTAGAATTGAATGAACTGAGCTAGCTATATGAACAATTGAATCACGAGAACTGTGAACGGAAGTTTGGAAAGGAACCGGTGTGAGGTCCATTTCTCCTTCTTTGGTGGGGTTTTACGGCGGACTACATCCTCCAATGGTGTATTGCCGCCATCTATTGGGTGGGGTGAAAACTAAGCAGCGTTAACAAAAAAAAGGGGAGAAGCTTGAAAAACATCATATTTTATTTAACTAGGGAAGTCAGTTAAGAACTAATTCTTATTTACAATGACTACCTACATCAGCCAAAATTGGAAGATTCTGGGCCACTGCCTGTATTCGAACCAGGGTGTCTGTAGTGACAACTCAAGCACTGAGATGCAGTACCTTTAGACCACTGCACCACTCAGGAGCCCCTATAAAACATAAACAAAACACATACACAAAACATACTCAGTCTTACTCAAATGTCTACTCAGATCACTACACAGGCTCCAATAATGTTTGTACCATGTGGTGTTGCTACCATGCTGTGAAGTCATGTGTTGCTGCCATGCTATATTGTTGTCTTAGGTCTCTCTTTATGTAGTGTTGAGGTGTCTCTTGTCGTGATGTGTGTTTTGTCCTATATTTTTTATCCCAGCCCCCGTCCCCGCAGGAGGCCTTTTGCCTTTTGGTAGGCCGCCATTGTAAATAAGAATTTCTTCTTAACTGACTTGCCTAGTTAAATAATGCTTAAATAAAAATGTAATAAATGGTGCCCGAGAGGGGGGAACATCTTCAGAAAGTATTCCCTGCAATGTCTCTGCTATGAAGGCCTGGAGATCCAAAAACCCTTTACCGCATTTACAATGATATCCACATTTTTTTGATTTCTTGTTAGTTTGGCCACTACAATTTAGCACCTGCGCAATAAACGCAACAAATTCTGACATGATCTGACATGATGGTTGCCTCCTGGGCTTTACATTGGAGTTTAGCTTTTTTTTTCATGGTTCTAGTTCGATAAAATGGCACCGATGGAGAAGGGCAACATCTTACGAGTTCCAACCTAACTTTGCTATATAGTGACTTTTATCCTTTTTATCTGAACTTTTTTTGTACAGAAAGTTCATACTATTATCACATGTGACCGCCAAGCACTTCTGGACATCAGATCGCCAGTTACTAACCTTGATTTCAAATACGACTTCCACTCCGACTCAGCTGTTCCACTGTTCAAACCGGACCTTATTCCTTTGTTCCATGGGCTACCAAAATACTGCAAGCATAGACGTGGGTGACAAGATGGAGTCCTGGTGAAATTGAGGCGAAGAGAAAACAGAATGGTGCTCCCCTCCGTTCTATTGGCAAATGTCCAGTCACTCGAGAAGGAGATGGATGAGCTTCGTTCGAGAGTCTCCTATCAGAGAGACTTGAAAAGCTGCAATACCTTGCTTTTTTATTTTGTGTGTCATCTGTCAAATGTCTGCTCAGCCCACATGCTCACACGCTCTATACACTGAGAGTACAAACAATTAGGAACACATGCTCCTTCCATGACAGACTGACCAGGTAAAATCTATGATCCCCTGTTGATGATTTTCACAACTCACAAGCATGCTTGGTGCTTATACTGATGTTTAGGTTACTAATATTTTCTTAATTGACCATGCATCTTGGTGGTTTGGGTATTTGTATTTGTTTTGTCATCATAAAAATATGCTTTTACTGTGTTTCATAGTCGTAACAAAGGCAATACACAAATTAAATAGATTTTACACAGTAACATAAAGTAATGAAAGTGTTATTGTTCTTTCAAGTATTTACATTTCATATTCTAATGCTATCTTCATAAGACTGGCGGCTACTCTAACCCACTTTTATTCTACCCACAGAAATGCATACAAGGCCCTCCCTCGTCCCCCCTTCGGAAAATATGACCTTGACTCCATTCTCCTGCTTCCTGTTTACAAACAAAAACTCAAACAGGAAGTACCAGTGGTTCGCTCAATACGAAGTGGTCGGACGAAGCTGACACGAGGCTACAAGACTGTTTTGCTAGGACAGACTGGGATATGTTCTGGGATTCATCCGATAGCATTGAGTAGTTTACCACAATAGTCATGTGCTTCATCAATAAGTGCATAGACGATGTCGTCCCACAATGACTATAAGAACATATCCACACCAAAAATCATGGATTACAGGCATTATCCGCTCTGAGCTAAAGACTAGAGCTACCGCTTACAAGAAACGTGACACGGATGAATACAAGAAAGCCCGCCTCTGATGAGACATCAAACATGCAAAAGGACAATATAGGAGGAAGGTGGAATCCTATTAAACCGGCTCTGACGCTTGTCGTATGTGACAGGGCTTGCAGACAATAACAGATTACCAAGGGAAACCCAGAGATAAAGAACTCTCAAACGAGCTAAATGCCTTTTGTGTTCGCTTAAAGGAATAGAACATTTCGCCTTGTGTGAAGGCCCCTGTTTTTTAGATGACTGTGTGATCTTGCTCTCTGTGGCCGTTGTGAGAAAAACAGGTTAACAATCACCAGGCCGGGCCTCCCGGGTGGTTAAGGGCGCTGTACTACAGCGCCAGCTGTGCCATCAGAGTCCCTGGGTTCGCGCCCAGGCTGGGGCGACGCACAATTGGCCTAGCGTCGTCCGGGTTAGGGAGGGATTGGTCGGTAGGAATCTCCTTGTCTCATCGCGCACCAGCGACTCCTGTGGCGGGCCGGGCGCAGTGCGCGCTAAACCAAGGTTGCCAGGTGCACGGAGTAGCCTCCGACACATTGGTGCGGCTGGCTTCCGGGTTGGACGTGCGCTGTGTTAAGAAGCAGTATGGCTGGTTGGGTTGTGTATCGGAGGACACATGACATTCAGCCTTCGTCTCTCCCGAGCCCGTACGGGAGTTGTAGCAATGAGACAATATAGTAGCTACTACAACAATTGGATACCACGAAATTGGGGAGAAAAAGGGGTAAAATTCAATAAATAAAAAAAATAAATAAATAAAAAAAATTAAAAAAAACAATCACAAGGCCTCTGGGCCAGACGGAATGACAGGGCACGTTCTCAAAGCATGCGCAGACCAGCTGGCAAGTGTCTTCGCAGACATTTTAAATATCTCCCAGTCTGTGATCCCAACATCTTTTAAGATGGCCACTATTATCCCTGTTCCAAAAAGCTCCAAGGTAACCTGCCCAAATGACCATCGCCCTGTAGCACTCACATCTGTAATTATGAAGTGCTTTGAAATGTTGGTCATGACATACATCAACACCATTATCCCAGACACACTAGACCCACTCCAATTCGCATACCGCCCCAACAGACCCACAGATGACACAATCTCAGTTGCACTTCACACTTCCCTCTCCCACCTGGACAAGAGGGGAAATAACCACACTAAATGATCAAAAGTATGTAGACACCTGCTAGTCAAACATCTCATTCCAAAATCATGGGCATTAATATAGAGTTGGTCACCCCCTTTGCTGCTATAACAGCCTCCACACTTCTGCGAAGGGTTTTCACTAGATGTTGGAACATTGCTGCGGGGACTTGCTTCCATTCAGCCACAAGAGCATTAGCGAGGTTGGGCACTGATGTTGGGCGATTAGGCGATTAGGCCTGGCTCGCAGTCGGTATTCCAATTCCCAAAGGTGTTCGATGGTGTTGAGGTCAGGGCTCTGTACAGGCCAGTCAAGTTCATACACACCGATCTCGACAAACCATTTCAGTATGGCCCTCGCTTTTGCTTCCGAGTGGCGCAGCGGTCTAAGGCACTGCATCGCAGTGCTTGAGGCTTCACTACAGACCCGGGTTCGATCCCAGGCTGTCGGCACTTCCGGCGCCGACAGAGATGGCCGCCTCGCTTCGCGTTCCTAGGAAACTATGCAGTTTTTTGTTTTTTTACGTGTTTTGTTTCTTACATTGGTACCCCAGGTCATCTTAGGTTTCATTACATACAGTCGAGAAGAACTACTGAATATAAGAGCAGCGTCAACTCACCATCAGTACGACCAAGAATATGACTTTCGCGAAGCGGATCCTGTGTTCTGCCTTTCACCCAGGACAACGGAATGGATCCCAGCCGGCGACCCAAAAAAACGACTTCGTAAAAGGGGGAAACGAAGCGGTCTTCTGGTCAGACTCCGGAGACGGGCACATCGTGCACCACTTCCTAGCATTCTTCTCGCCAATGTCCAGTCTCTTGACAACAAGGTTGATGAAATCCGAGCAAGGGTAGCATTCCAGAGGGACATCAGAGACTGTAACGTTCTTTGCTTCACGGAAACATGGCTCACTGGAGAGACGCTATCGGAGTCGGTGCAGCCAGCTGCTTTCTCCACGCATCGCGCCGACAGAAACAAACATCTTTCTGGTAAGAAGAGGGGCGAGGGCGTATGCTTCATGGTTAACGAGACGTGGTGTGGCCACAACAACATACAGGAACTCAAGTCCTTCTGTTCACCTGATTTAGAATTCCTCACAATCAAATGTCGACCGCATTATCTACCAAGGGAATTCTCTTCGATTATAATCACAGCCGTATATATTCCCCCCCAAGCAGACACATCGATGGCTCTGAACAAACTTTATTTGACTCTTTGCAAACTGGAATCCATATATCCTGAGGCTGCATTCATTGTAGCTGGGGATTTTAACAAGGCTAATCTGAAAACAAGACTCCCTAAATTGTATCAGCATATTGATTGCGCAACCATGGCTGGAAAAACCTTGGATCATTGCTATTCTAACTTCCGCGACGCATATAAGGCCCTGCCCCGCTCTCCTTTCGGAAAAGCTGACCACGACTCCATTTTGTTGATCCCTGCCTACAGACAGAAACTAAAACAAGAAGCTCCCGCGCTGAGGTCTGTTCAACGCTGGTCCGACCAATCTGATTCCACACTCCAAGACTGCTTCCATCACGTGGACTGGGATATGTTTCGTATTGCATCAAACAACAACATTGACGAATACGCTGATTCGGTGAGCTAGTTCATTAGAACGTGCGTTGAAGATGTCGTTCCCATAGCAACGATTAAAACATTCCCAAACCAGAAACCGTGGATTGATGGCAGCATTCGCGTGAAACTGAAAGCGCGAACCACTGCTTTTAATCAGGGCAAGGTGACCGGAAACATGAACGAATACAGACAGTGTAGCTATTCCCTCCGCAAGGCAATCAAACAAGCTAAGCGTCAGTATAGAGACAAAGTAGAACCTCAATTTAACGGCTCAGACACAAGAGGTATGTGTCAGGGTCTACAGTCAATCACGGATTACAAAAAGAAAACCAGCCCCGTCACGGACCAGGATGTCTTGCTCCCAGGCAGACTAAATAACTTTTTTGCCCGCTTTGAGGACAATACAGTGCCACTGACACGGCCCGCAACCAAAACATGCGGACTCTCCTTCACTGCAGCCGACGTGAGGAAAACATTTAAACATGTCAACCCTCGCAAGGCTGCAGGCCCAGACGGCATCCCCAGCCGCGCCCTCAGAGCATGCGCAGACCAGCTGGCTGGTGTGTTTACGGACATATTCAATCAATCCCTATCCCAGTCTGTTGTTCCCACATGCTTCAAGAGGGCCACCATTGTTCCTGTTCCCAAGAAAGCTAAGGTAACTGAGCTAAACGACTACCGCCCCGTAGCACTCACTTCCGTCATCATGGAGTGCTTTGAGAGACTAGTCAAGGACCATATCACCTCCACCCTACCTGACACCCTAGACCCACTCCAATTTGCTTATCGCCCAAATAGGTTCACAGACGATGTAATCTCAACCACACTTCACACTGCCCTAACCCATCTGGACAAGAGGAATACCTATGTGAGAATGCTGTTCATCGACTACAGCTCGGCATTTAACACCATAGTGCCCTCCAAGCTCGTCATCAAGCTCGAGACCCTGGGTCTCGACCCCGCCCTGTGCAACTGGGTACTGGACTTCCTGACGGGCCGCCCCCAGGTGGTGAGGGTAGGCAACAACATCTCCACCCCGCTGATCCTCAACACTGGGACCCCACAAGGGTGCATTCTGAGCCCTCTCCTGTACTCCCTGTTCACCCACGACTGCGTGGCCACGCACGCCTCCAACTCAATCATCAAGTTTGCGGACGACACAACAGTGGTAGGCTTGATTACCAACAACGACGAGACGGCCTACAGGGAGGAGGTGAGGGCCCTCGGAGTGTGGTGTCAGGAAAATAACCTCACACTCAACGTCGACAAAACTAAGGAGATGATTGTGGACTTCAGGAAACAGCAGAGGGAACACCCCCCTATCCACATCGATGGAACAGTAGTGGAGAGGGTAGTAAGTTTTAAGTTCCTCGGCTTACACATCACAGACAAACTGAATTGGTCCACCCACACAGACAGCATCGTGAAGAAGGCGCAACAACGCCTCTTCAACCTCAGGAGGCTGAAGAAATTCGGCTTGTCACCAAAAGCACTCACAAACTTCTACAGATACACAATCGAGAGCATCCTGGTGGGCTGTATCACTGCCTGGTACGGCAACTGCTCCGCCCACAACCGTAAGGCTCTCCAGAGGGTAGTGAGGTCTGCACAACGCATCACCGGGGGCAAACTACCTGCCCTCCAGGACACATACACCACCCGATGTCACAGGAAGGCCATAAAGATCATCAAGGACAACAACCACCCGAGCCACTGCCTGTTCACCCCGCTATCATCCAGAAGGCGAGGTCAGTACAGGTGCATCAAAGCTGGGACCGAGAGACTGAAAAACAGCTTCTATCTCAAGGCCATCAGACTGTTAAACAGCCACCACTAACATTGAGTGGCTGCTGCCAACACACTGACTCAACTCCAGCCACTTTAATTATGAGAATTGATGGGAAATGATATAAAATATATCACTAGCCACTTTAAACAATGCTACCTAATATAATGTTTACATACCCTACATTATTCATCTCATATGTATACGTATATACTGCACTCTATATCATCTACTGCATCTTTATGTAATACATGTATCACTAGCCACTTTAACTATGCCACTTTGTTTACATACTCATCTCATATGTATATACTGTACTCAATACCATCTACTGTATCTTGCCTATTCCGCTCTGTACCATCACTCATTCATATATCTTTATGTACATATTCTTTATCCCCTTACACTTGTGTCTATAAGGTAGTCGTTTTGGAATTGTTAGCTAGATTACTTGTTGGTTATTACTGCATTGTCGGAACTAGAAGCACAAGCATTTCGCTACACTCGCATTATCATCTGCTAACCATGTGTATGTGACAAATAACGTTTGATTTGATTTGATTTGAGGCTGTGTCACAGCTGGCCGTGACTGGAAGACCCATGAGGCGGCGTACAATTGGCCAAGCGTCGTCCGGGTCCTTGTCCAATCGCACTCTAGAGACTCCTGAGGCAGGGCGTATTCACGCTGATACGGTCGCCAGATGTACAGTGTTTCCTCCGACACATTGGTGCGGCTGGATTCTGGGTTAAGTAGGCATTGTGTCAAGAAGCAGTGCGGCTTGTCTGGGTCGTGTTTCGGAGGACGCATGGCTCTCGACCTTCGCCTCTCCCGAGTCCTTACGTGACTTGCAGCGATGGGACAAGACTGCAACAACCAATTGGATGCAACAAAATTGGGGAGAAAAAACAAGTAAAACAAAAAAAATATATAAAATAAAATATGTTTAAAAAAAATCAAAAAATGCAAATGAATTACTTAAAAATCATACAATGTGATTTTCTGGATTTTTGTTTTAGATTCCGTCTCTCACAGTTGAAGTGTACCTATGATAAAAAATTACAGACCTCTACATGCTTTGTATGTAGGAAAACCTGCAAAATCGACAGTGTATCAAATACTTGTTCTCCCCACTGTACCTGTCTATATATGGTCCCACAGTTGACGGTGCATGTCAGAGCAAAAACCAAGCCCTGCGTTCGAAGGAATTATCCGTAGAGCTCCGAGACAGGATTGTGTCGAGGCACAGATTTGGGGAAGGGTACCAAAACATTTCGCCAGCTTAGAAAATCAGAAATATCATTCTTAAATGGAAGAAGTTTGGAACCACCAAGACTCTTCCCCGAGCTGGCCGCCTAGCCAAACTGAGCACCTGGGGGAGACAGGCCTTGGTCAGGGAGGTGACCGAGAACCTTAAGGTCACTCTGACAGAGCTCCAGAGTTCCTCTGTGGAGGTAGGAGGATCTTTCAAAAGGACAACCATCTCTGCAGCACTCCACCAATCAGGCCTTTATGGTAGAGTGGTCAGACAGTAGCCACTCCTCACTCAAAGGCACATGACAGCCCGCTTGAAGTTTGCCAAAAAGCACCTAAAGACTCTCAGACCATGAGAAACAAGATTCTCTGGTCTGATGAAACCAAGATTGAACTCTTTGGCCTCACATCTGGAAGAAAACTGGCACCATCTGTACAGTGAATCATGGTGGTGGCAGCATCATGCTGTGGGGATGTTTTTCAGCGGCAGGCCTGGAAGACTAGTCAAGATCGGGGGAAAGATGAGTGGCGCAAAGTACAGAGAGATCCTTGATGAAAACCTGCTCCAGAGCGCTCAGGATCTCAGACTGGGGCGAAGGTTCACCTTCTAACAGGACAACGACCCTAAGCACACAGCCAAGATAATGCAGGAGTGGCTTCGGGATAAGTCTCTGAATGTCCTTGGGTGGCCCAGCCAGAGCCTTGATACATGGTGGATGTGCTCCACGCCACGTACATGGACAAGACCAACTATGTCTACCTGACATTCTTGAAATCAATCCTGTCTGACATACAGGTTGCAGTGAAGTCATTTGAGGGAGAGCAAACAGATCCTGTCAAGCTTTTGGACAATCTGGTATACACTTCTTAACATCAATTTGCAGCAGAGTAGTCAACCCTATGGCAAAAATTGATGTCCTGAAGGATGCCATTGATGGACATCTCAGTCCATCACCATACCTTGGGTACCTTTTCGAGAGCACGGTGTACTAACTCAGTCTTGCGCCAGAGGAAAAAAAGGTCATTCGGAGAAAGTGCATCAACTACATTGTTGCTTTAAGCAAGGAGCTGCAAGCAAGGCTCCCAGACAACCTTGAAGCCTTGTGAAACATGGCCTTGTTCAGTGTTAAGGAAATGCTAAAGCACAATAAAGGCACCACTGAAATGATTAAAGTAGCTGAGCTACTGGGGTACCGGCCCCAAACAATTGATACAATTGTTTCCCAATGGAGAAACATACATCTGTTTAGGTGGGACTCAACTGAAAATACAGTTGAGTTTTGGAGTGAAGTGAATAACTGCACGGACTCTTCCGGGTCAAATCCATTTGAAGAACTATGCAAAGTGGCACTCGCTGCCCTCTCCTTTCCCCACTCAAATGCGGAGGTTGAACGGCTGTTCATCCAAATGAGTGTGGTCAAGTCAAAGTTAAGAAATAGAATGTCACTGCACACTCTCAACTCCATACTCCTGGTGAGGTATGGACTGAAGTGGCTGGTGATACCTGTTACCAGCATAAACTACCAAGTGAAGTTCTGCAGCAGTTTGGCACCACAGCAGCGTACAGCTTTAAGGCCACTCCATCCTCTACTGCTGGTTCCAGCTCCGTGACAATGCAGTTGGACAGTGAAGATGAAGAGGATTTCCTTCCCAATCTATGATTCCTCCTATTTACAGTACGTATGCAAGGGGTGGACCTTCTGGAATTTGCGAAGACACACAGCTGATGGTGGCAGTGTGCACTGCAGCGTGTTCAAGAACAGTGGCAATATCTGGAGGAAACCATTGAGCAGCTAGCCAGCCAAGCAGCACAACAACCTGGAGAGAGCTGGAGAGAGATGCTTAGAGCACACATCATTATTTGAGTTAAGTTGCTTGTTCAATAAGATAGCATATATACCTTGTTATTAGCTTGTACCTATAATTGCTGATCAGTCAGGTAGCATGTTAACTAACTACCAATACACTGCTTAAAACTATAATTGTTCAGAATGTGTAGGTTTACTAGTTTAAAAGAAAATAAATCAAATGTAATTGTTCATAATGTGTAATTGTTCAATAATTCAATGTGTTGAATTCTGATCATATAAAATGTGTTGTGTTTATATTACTTTTACAAATAAAAATATATGATAATAAACAAACAAATCTAAACTAACAAATGTCAAATCATATTTTTCACCGAGATAGCCAGTCAATTTGAGTAACGTTATTGTGTATTCTACGTAATGATGCAGTTTTACGTTACGTTATTACAACGTCATTTAGCAACAAATCGACCTGCCTCAAGCAATTTCCCCTGAAAATGAGTTGGCAACACTGCCCACACTGCTCGCGTGCGCCAACGAGCATCTGCGTTGCCAAGCGCTAAAATAGAAGTCAGTTCTATTTGTGATGCTGAACGCAGTGCAAGTCATATCATTTGTTTATAGAAGCGTATACCCACGTGCCATCTCCCAATTGATTATACCCACGTGGGTGATTGAAAGATGAACTGAGGTCGGTCGGTCGGTTGTGGTAATTCACCTTATTATGAAAGTTAGATGCCAATCGCCATATAAAGTCCAAAGAAGAAAAATCCTGGAAGGAGGAGAGATGACTAGAAACAATTCGGTTGACCGTTTTATGTGTGGATTAATTGTCAGAGTAGAGGACCTTGTGCATTTCAGGTAAAATAACAACTCAACGTTTATATCTCAGGACAAATTAGCTAGCAACTGCAAGCTAACTAGATAAATTACCATAAATGTTTAATGCCTTCCGACCTGTCCCCAAATTAGTATAATTGGTTCAGAGTTTGTTTTGATGATTTAACCTGCGTGTCGTGATCGCGTTTGGTGTGGGGGGGACAAAATCAATTTACGTGCACGCGTCAAGTTTGGCCATGGTGTCAGACTCTTCAACAACGTACTCATTCCTTCTCCAAACTCTTGACACATGGCCAAACGTTTTACACTAGCGATATTGTAATGGTTTGGGCACAAACACTCTTACCACATATCTCACATACCCCAGCTTTACGAGAAACTCATCAAGCATCAATTAAACCAATAGGCTTACCTCCTTCTATCCATCCACCTTTCGGGTCAAGTGACGTGCATCCACGACTCTTGGAATGTTCCGCCTGAGAAAATCTGCCTCAATTTCCGACGAGACGACGGAGATTACACTTTACACCTGCTCCGAAAATCAAGGCTCTCCACTTCATATGATGATAATTCACATGATGACTTCAGGGTTAACTTGATAAGCCACAATACCATTTCCTTCTGCTCTTTCGACACACAGGAAATCAAAACGACTTCTGGTCACTCTGACCGACTCCACCTTTCCTACTGCCTAGAAGGCAAGCATCCGGAGTCGCCTCGTCACTGTTGATGTTGAGACTGGTGTTTTGCAGGTACTATTTACTGAAGCTGCCAGTTGAGGACTTGTGAGGTGTCTGTTTCTCAAACTAGACACTATAACACTTGTCCTCTTGCTCAGTTGTGCACCGGGGCCTCCCACTCCTCTCTCTATTCTGGTTAGGGCCAGTTTGCTCTGTTCTGTGAAGGGAGTAGTACACAACGTTGTCCTTGATCTTCAACTTCTTGGCGATTTCTCGCATGGAATAGCCTTCAATACTCAGAACAAGGATAAACTGATGAGTTTCAGAAGAAACTTCTTTGTTTCTGGCCATTTTGAGCCTGTTATCAAACCCACAAATGCTGATGCTCCAGATACTCAACTAGTCTAAAGAAGGGCCGTTTTATTGTTCTTTAGTCGGAACAACAGTTTTCAGTTGTGCTAACATAATTGCAAAAGGGTTTTCTAATGATCAATTATCCTTTTAAAATGATAAACTTTGATTAGCTAACACAACGTGCCATTGGAACACAAGGGTTGCGTGTGTGACTATCATTAAATGTGAAGACTGTTATTTTATCAAATCAATTCTCTACGTGTAATTATTATTACGTGATTAAAACTAATCATGTAACTTTAATTAGGAAGTCAGGGCACCACAGAATCTTTTTAATAGAGTCTCTAATTCCCAAATCGACTCTTCAGATATGTTAATTGTAACGGCTGTTGGAAGCAGAGCACCAAGGAGCAGCGTGGTATGTGTCCATATTTATTTAATGAACACAGAAATAACAAAAATAACAAAGAGAACGACCGAAATAGTTCTGGCTGGTGCAGACACACAACAGAAAACACTAAACAGAAAATAACTACCCACAGATCATAGTGGGAAAACAGGCTAGCTATGTATGGTTCTCAATCAGAGACAACGATCGACAGCTGCCTCTGATTGGGAACCATACCAGGCCAAACACAGAAATACAAAACCTAGAACAAAAACATAGAATGCCCACCCCAACTCACGCCCTGACCAAACTAAAACAGAGACATAAAAAAGGAACTACGGTCAGGACGTGACATTCATATCTTATCAATTAGTCTTCCATTAAATTATTATTAATTGCTACCTCATTAGTCTCATTCCAAAAGTCGTAAAATTCTTGGTTATCTGCATGAACCCTAGTTTCCATAATGAATCAGCAATATAGAAATTAGTTAATTATTTATTTACTAACTAACAAAATGATCACAGAAATACATAAACAAACAGTAGATATTGGTTACTAACAATGATAGAAAAGTCCCTAGTGGGCTAAACCGATATGACGGCTTGGTAGACAAAAGGAAAGGGAAAGACTGAGAAAGAGCGGGAAAGACAAAATGGATTCACTCCACACAGTCTATAATTATATTCATTGAAATGCTAATCCTTTGCACATGAATGGCTGCTCAGTCAAGAATAATTGCAATTTATATATTTACGCCCGTATGTCATTGTTGTCTTCTCTGTTGGAATCCTCGATCGTCCTGTAGGATTCATCAGTCTCATGTTTTCTAGTCTTAGAAATTCAACCATTTGCAACCTTAGCTGACACTGTGGTCTGGTGTGAATTTCATCAGGAGTGGGTTTTATACATTTCAGTAGAAAAGGGTGGTTCCATAACACCAACGTAATGTCTATGCTCTCGTGGACGTGGCCACTGACTAGTTCATCTTTATATGAAAATCCATACTTTCCTTTAGAAGGTTAACATCCCATTACATTTTTTCACAAATATTTTCATGTTTAATCACATACATTTCACAATATTTAGATATAAACCTGACAGCTGGGAAATGTACAGTTTAAGAGATACAGTTATGTGTGTTTCCTGTCCTTCATGAGATCACCAAATGAAAGACACTCGTCATAACTGTCCCTTAAGTGTCCACGGACCATTCCCACATTTTCAAAAGTGGAAATATTGTTTAATTCTCCCATTTTGGGGATTTAGGAGTTTGGCCAAGAGAGGGTCTTTGTTCTCTTGGACTCTCTCAATATTGCATGGCAGGTATTTATGACCTGTCGTAAAGTCATACAACTGTGGAGAGAGAGAGAGATGGGGGCTATGATCCACCCCCCAGGGCACGTCATGTCACAGGAGTGATGGTTGCTGATAATGGGCCTCTGTACGCCTATGTAGATATTCCAGTTACAATAGTCATTTACAACATAAACAATGTCTACACTGTATTTCTGATCAATTTGATGTTATTTTAAGGGAGAAAACATATGCTTTTCTTTCAAAACATGGATATTTCTATATGGCCCCAAACTTTTGAACGGTAGTGTGTGTATATGACGTTAAATCACGTTATATGTACAGTAACTTTGATTGGACTGATCAACTCAACGTCTTACCTTCACAATCTTAGCTAGACTCAGTCATCATGAATCAAGTCTACTGGCAAATCTTTTTTAATCCTTGTCATATCAAGAGAAATAGTGAAGAGAAAATACAGATAAAACGTATCAGTGCTCATCGGCCATTGGACATAAACATTACAAAACTTTTTGGAGATGGCAAATTCAACAATGAGTGGTTTGTAAGGAATCGGTGACAGTGGCTAACTGCAAGCATTGCTACTGGGAAGTTGGGAATAATAAGTTTTGAACGGTCAATCAACTCAGAAATGTAAACCCGGCATCTTCCTCTTTGATAACAACATTTGCCCACGAAGGACCGCCGCGCCACTTTCCTGTTCAAGCACATCACAACAACATGAGTCCAAAAATGTCTTATGCTGCTTCATAAATTATGTAGGATGCCAGAGAGATATATGTGTACAGTAGCTAAGAAAGTAATACTAAGTGTATGTTGTGTAGTAAGCTTTTAGTAGCCCATGTGCCTCACCCTAATAATTTGGTCTATTTTCACCAACGCGGTATTGTAAACACATCATTTGTGGCAGATGTGTGCTTGTTTGCAAACTTTTTTTTGTACAGCTTTGACAGTGCTACTGATAGTAGTACACTGTAAGAACAGCCCATGTTCTGAATTCTGTCGCTGTACATTTCAGCAACTGGACAGTAGTGGAGAAGGTGGAAAGTTTTAAGTTCCTCAGCGTACACATCACAGACAAACTGAAAGGGTCTACCTACACAGACAGTGTGGTGAAGAAGGCGCAATAGCGCCTCTTCAACCTCAGGAGGCTGAAGAAATTTTGCTCGTCACCTAAAACCCTCACAAACGTTTACAGATGCACAATTGAGAACATCCTGTCGAGCTGTATCACCGCCTGGTACGGCAACTGCACCGCCCTCAACCGCAAGGCTCTCCAGAGGGTGGTGTTGTCTGCACAACTTTATGTAGGCCCTAACAGTTTGTGGGCTCCGTTTGTCACCGTTATAGTGCAATTAATGTATTGTTTAGTGTTGTGTTGTGGCTTTGCTGGCATGCATCCCACATTTTTTATGTTGCCCCACCAAGATTAACATGCTAAAATCGCCACTGGAAGCTTCGATAACTCTGACAGTAGGCCTATGTGAACACGGCAATGATTTCAAGCTCCCACATTTGGGTTTAAATCATACTTTGCACAACTTAATAACATGCAACTGAATACCATGCAACTGAATTAGTAAAAAATTAAATCAATAAAAGCGCTTTCAGAATATCAAGGTATATTATTCTATCAAAACTGTTTTTTGTGTGTTTCTATTACAGATGACTGAAGAAATAATGGAAACACCAACATATTGTCTTAATAGGGAGTTGGGCCACCATTAGCCCCTTGATCATGACTCTCAGTTCCATTACATTTCACATAAGAGTCATTGGACGAAGGTGTCTTCTGTAGGGGTTTTGTTCAGAGCCGCAACACTGGGTCTGAAAATTAACACGCATCGCTTGCGGTACAGTTTTGGAAGCATAAGGACCTTATCGTTCAAATCGGTAAGAAATAATTGTGAAAAAAGTAAAGGTTAAATTGATACACACCTTTATTGGGCTAGGGTTCCCACAGGGCCATATTTCCATGTTACAGCGCTTGTTTACGTAAAAGAGATAGAAGACAGAGTGGACTGCCTGTGCGAATTAGCTATCTGCGTCTCTAAACACCTGTGTGTAATCGGAAAACTGTCGCCAGAAACGTGTTAAAACAGTGTACATACAGTAAGTGTGTATTTTGCATTTGTGAAATTATTTTGATGTGATATGAAAGTATAGGGATTCATGTTTCTAGAACTGTACCGCAATTGAGTATCGATTCACATTTAGATGGAGTAATTGGCTGTTTTGGCTTCCAGTGCCAATTCACCCTTTAAACAGAATTCCCATCATTTGGTCTTTCGTTGATGGTGGTGGAAAAAGCTGTCTCAGGCGTCGCTTGATAGCCTCCTTTTGGCGAGGAAGCACAAGTGTATCCTACCGTAGAAGAGTTTCGCATGCGTTCAAAAACAATATGCAACTTATTGTTTTATCTATAAAATGTCTTGCTTCATTTGTTCGTATAAATGTACACATTTATTTTGGGATCCACCCGTGTATACATAATTAGCCTGATGAAGCACGAGTGGAGGAGGGTCTCATTTCATAGAATTGTATTTCTCTCCAAGTCGCCTCTTCTTGATTACCTTTCAACCTTTTTCAAAAGTAGGCGAGAGAGGATGGAGTGAGGATGCAGGAGGTGAGCAAATTTAATTGAGAAAAGGCCATTTTAAGACCCTGTTGCCCCTTTAAGAGCTTTCTTGCGCAGTTACGCCTAAAAAGTACAACTCCGATTGTAATTCAAAACGGTGCCATGTATTGTTAGAGTTGCGTTAATTCGAATCTGGTATCAGGATAAATATGACACTGAGTCACCGATTGTATGCTATGTATTTTTTATTAGCTAAGCAATAAGTGGTAAATGCAATTTTCGTATATACGGGCTCTCTGTCCCACCTCGCAGGGCAAACAGAGAACTGACTTGTTCTTGACAAAGATATTATAAATATACCCTGACAGAAATAGTTCCTGCTTCCGAGCCGGCATGTCAGAGTGGTTTAGACTCACCCAGCCTATCGTTGATTGTTGGCGCAGAGCTGGTCCCAGCCCCCTAAGCGTCTCAGCTGATAGATGTAACTGTTGCTGTGAAGAATATCTATGCGCTCATGCTCGATACCGTTATTTCGCACCTGGCTCCTGTTATCTAACAAAAGACCGTTTGTTCTCACAACACTACGTTCTGAATGTGCCCCCCCCAACTCATTGCACAGTTCCTGTCTTCATGTTATTCTGTATTTTTCCATCATGAGAAAGGCCCATGGCCCTGAAACTGTTAACAATGTTTCAAGTCAGCTATGTTGCATAACACATACATACATCCACACAAGCCAACAGCAGATAATATTCAATCACATATATGGTAACGGGCTATAGTGCATAACACAGAATCCTCATAGTATACAATTTTAACTATTGTTAGAATTATAATTGAATTGTTTCATATTATGTTGTAAAGCAAACATGTTAAAGAAATAATCTAAAAATAATGATTATCTTTGTAAGTAAGAATCTTCAATGGGTTTATAGTAAAACAACACTAAAAATAAAATAACACTGCATTCATGACAAGTTGGAAACTCAGAACTTCTGAGTTAAAATGAACATACTTTATTTGCATAGAGTTTCATATTGGTTGATTCAGATACTGTCCAATTGGGGAACTAAGGTATCGTCTTTCTACAATGAGTTTCCAAGTCGGAAATGGTTGAGTTTCCTAGTTCTGACATCTCATGAATGCTGCATTAAATCCACTCTCCTAGGCCTATTCTTCAGCAGCTTTATATCAACCTCAGACTCTCAACTTCAAATGGATAGTTACAAATTACAAATTAACATATTGGTTTCCTTACCCTGTAAGCAGTCTAAATATGACAGCTATCCATGCTTTGGTTTAGTTTCACTGGCACTGTTTTGAAATGCCATTGTTTCAGCATTTGTGGCACATATCCCATGCAAGTCATGGTACCTATATTAGCCTTTTTTGTGCATAATATCCAAATCCTCCTAAAGTATCTTAAATTGATTATGGAGCTCAGAAACATCACTCAGATGACATGGACTTAATGAGCGAAAAATGCTAATATAGGTATCATGACTTGCATGGGATTTATGCCACAAATGCTGAAAACGTTAGCACTTGGAAACCGTTCCAGGGAAAATAAACCAAATAATGGATTACTGTCATACCTTGTATTCATACAGAGTACATTGACTGATTACAGGGTAAGGAAACCAATATGTAATTTTGTGTAAGTTGGGTGAACTATCCCTTTAAGAAAATATTGAATTTGTCTCAAAAGTAGCCTAATTACTAGTTATTGTTATTTACTGTATATTTATTCCTAGTGTCACTTTATATTTCTGTTTAATCTTTTTTAACTTTATATTTTTTCTGCATTGTTGGAAAAGGACCTGTAAGGAAGTATTTTACTGTTAGTCTACACATGTTGTTTATAAGGCATGTGACAAATAACATTTGATTTGATTTATAGTAACCTGACTCATAGGTTCTGAGAAGCTTTATACGTACGGCACATGTTCTACTATATGTTTTTATTTGGACATTTTGTAACGTTGCACCCTCCTGAACAAGCCCTATGTGTGTGCCACATGTGCACCAATTGCCTCTGGTGGCCAAAGCTCCAGTTGGAGGGATGAAAAACCAGGGTGGGAGGAAAAGGCGACTGTGCTTGAATCCGAAAGTGCGGCAAGTGATGTGTGTGATAATGAATGGAAAATAGTGAAATCAAAGAATGGAACAAAACAAGCAAAAGTTGTAGTAGAAAGAAGACAAGGACCGGTCCATTAATGCATTTCTTATTGGGCTCCATTTGTAATATTGAGGACTGTGAAGAAAGCAGTGGGAAAGGTAGATCCAATCAAGGTGACTAGAAGTGGCCTTGTTTTGGTTAATTGTGTTGACGAAGAACAAAAGAAGCGTTCACTGGATCTGGCAAAATTGTCCATGTCAGAAGAAACATGTATTGGATATAGATGAGTACCTTAGTCAGAAAATCCCAAGAGTGGTCATTGCACATCGTCTGACCTGTATGGTAAATGGAAGGAAGGAGAAAAGCCTGTTGATATTATTGTTGTTTGAGGAGACTCTACCTGAATATGTGAAGCTATGTGAGATATTGTGTCCGAACCATTACAGTGTGGAAATTGTAAAGGATATGGTCACGTGTCAAATGTTTGAAGACGGGAGAAGTATGATATTGAATCATCTGTGAATGGAAAATGTTGTAACTGTGGTCATACTCTGGACTTCCTTGAGTGCGCTGTTAGGGTGAAGGAGGTCGAGGGGTCAAGGGTCAGGCTGCGCAGCAGATCTCCAACAGTGTTGAAGATATGGAGGTGGATGCATTGCAACCAGTTGCTAGTGTTTTCACTCAATCGAGTGATCTGGATACACTCATTGTGAAGAAAGTAGATTTTGTAGCATTTATAGCCACAGTGATTAATTGTACAGCACAAGTGTCTAACAAGTCCAAGAACCTGGATATCATTATATCTGCAGCAGAGAAGTTTTTGAGGCTCCAAGACTTCACAGCAGAACCACTACAAGGACTATTGTCGCTAGGAAATGTTCCGCCCTCACAAGAGGCTTATAAGTCTGTGTTGGAACCTGATTAGAATATGTTTTTTTTTACAGAAAATCAGGTTGATTTTGTTTAGCTAATTTCTATTTTGGTAGTTTGTATGATATTTTATTTATTTTTACCCAAATGTTTTTTGGGATCCTTATTATCCACCCCCACAGTAGGTGGCGGAATGCACATCTAATTGTTGCGAACGCCATTATACCATAGCAGAAACATAATCAGAAGCAAGAAGCAAAAGCAGAAGCGGAAACTTCCCCAAAAAGGAGGTTGTAAGTCCAACATGATTGTGTTCAAGTGCTTTAAAAGTCAGAACAATTCTTCAACCAATACGTTTTTAGCTATCTAGATAAGCTAGCTAATGTTGATAATAATACAGTTAGCTAGCTGAGCAAAATTATGCTCAACCACCTACAGGCTTTGGTTTTTCCATTTATGTTTTGAGGTTGGACTTTAGCAAGTATAGCTTGTTAGCTCTTAGGGAGCACCAATTGCTGTCACCTAATCAGTATGTTTTACACCTGTGCTGGTTGCCGTCTCGTTCATGGGAAGGTGTTTCACCTGTGCTGGCCCAGGTGCTATTTAAGAGTGGCTGTCCCAGTGCTACTTTGGTTGTGAGCGAAGTGGCGCGTCAACAACGTTAGTTAGCGCTCCCTATTTGATTTCTAGAAAAACTGATTTTGTTTTACTGCATCTTTTTGGTTTGCTTCCTGTCCTTTAAGTTTGGTGTGTTTTAATTTAGCTTGCCAGTTGTTGGGCAAATTTAGCGTCTTTTAGGTTCCAATTGTTGTTGCTATGCAACTTTCAGTGGACACCCCCATGAGTGTCTTTCAGAACCCCCCCCTAAAACACAACCTGTTTTGTGTCAGTTGTTGCCAGTGACTCTTTGTTAGTTCCCCCTTCTGTTTGAGTGACATTTGGTTTTCTTGCTGGGGAATGTAACAAGCCACAATAAGTTTGTAATTGTCAAACTGATTTGTTGTCATTTTTTAGGGTTGAAAATGGGAATGGTCCGTGGTTAAATGTCACAACTTGGCAACTGAGGTAACACAATTTCTCAGAGTTTCCCACTTGTAATTATGATTTGGAGGGTCGTTCAAGAGAAACTATCCATTTGGAACTACTACTTCCAATAACTCCGACAGCACTCCCATACCAGAAAGTTTGTAGTAATAACAGCGACAACTCGAGAGTCCTATCAATCAACAACAATTCAGCTTTATTTAACATAGATTAATCTCTCTACGTAAACATTAACTTGTACCATCAAATCTGTTGGGAAGGAATTGGATGCGTGGGATAACGAACAGCAGTAGTTCCGTTGTTTGGGTTTTTCATCACTGATTATTTGGACAAATCATGGTTTCTCAGGTGTTAGCATCTGTTGAATTTCGGAAGGGGAGGGGGCATTTGGCCCGTAATTTGCAAAAAGAAAGGGTGGAGCTCTCTTAATCCCTTCTGTTAACACGTATGGACCCAGAACTTAATTGAGCAGCTGACCAATTACTTGAGACTTTCATTCGGGGTTAACCAAGATTAAACATATGTACATCATTGTCTTTTGGGACATACAGTATGATAGCAGGACACAATGCATATACAGACAAAGTGGAGGACAACCGAGAGGACAATGTCATGTGTAGCTCTACTAGACAACACCATTACATTGTAGCTAGCTAGTCCATCAGCAGGACTATCATTTTTATATCTGAAAACCTGTAATTCTACCCCTATCTAATTGGTTAGTTATATTTTTTTCATATTACATATAGCATGATGTTTAGCTTGCTATCTATGAGTCAATCGCAGTTGGCTGAATTTCTGCAAAGTCCTGCGACGCCGAGGTTATCCAGCTGGCTACTTTACTGCTTGGATGCGGCAGGGAGACCGCTTCTCCTCAGATATGGCGGTGAAAGGTTTGCTGAGAACCCATTGGCTATCAAACACACAATGGAGTGAGGCATGGGTCTTGATTGTCTGGGAGGTTCTCTGAAAGAATAGTTTGGTTAGCTGGTACCAGCTACTCCTCCTTGCTCTTTGTACCACTTCCATTATCATGCCCATTCGTGTGGCCATTGGCATTAGCCCCATTAGAGCTAATCTTCCCCTCGGTCGTCAGTCTACTAATGCAGTCGAGGGGGCCCTTCCCTTCGAGAACCGAGGGGTTTTGGTAAGACCCACCAATGCGGTCCCACAAGGTGAAGTACTGGCCGTAGTTGACGTTGAAGCAGAGGTGGTGGTCCGTGTGGTGGGCCGCCCCGTTGACCACCTCCTGCAGTGGACCGGGCATGCGGTAGGCGCCGTCGTGGATGGACACGGTCCAGATGTTAACAAAGATGTAGAGGGCCAGGTAGAGCACCTTGTGCAGGGGGAAGAGGAAGGGGTAGACATGGTAGGGCAGGCTCGACAGGAAGCCGTCCAGCGGGTGGAAGGCGTGGCTGGCGAACGGCGTGGGGATCTTCAGCACATGATGCTTCTTGTGGAAGTGCTGAGGGGAGGGAACATGTCACAGAGATGGTCCATTCAAGTGAAGGAATTCAAAAAGGGAACTGTATTTAAAAAACATTTGCTGAGGAATAGATAACATACAAAACATAAAACCTACGGATGTGTTTGATCACATTCAAGTGTGCCAGCTATTGAGGACCAGCAGACGATAACACACACTGTACCGAAGATATAGCGCTGGCTTTGTTCTACCACTGTACATTACATACATAAGAACTTAGCAACAATATGTATGCCAAGACGTGGAGGGAAAAACGGTTAGATTGTTAATCAACTTTAAGACAATGTCAACTGCCTTAATCTCAGTAAGATAATTAGTTGACTTATTATACAGTATTTGTCTGCCAGTGGGGACTGATTTGTAATACTGTGCATCTCCAACATCACATCTACAGCAACAATCCATGTCCAATTGACAGTGAAAGGGCCTACCCAGTACCACACATTCCCATTGGCAACAAGACTTTGTAATGCCCACCTTGTAAATACATCTGTGGTGAAGAAACCGATGAATCCAATAGATGCACCCATCCGTGAATAACACAAAGGAAATAATGCTGAAAAGCACAAAGGGCCAGTCTGATAAAACAAACCACCATTAGTATCACAATGACAATCCCGTTTGACCAACATTACAGAACGTCTGAGCGTCAGTGCATTGTCTTACCCATGGGAGATTCTTCAACGTTGTCATAGAGCTTACTGTGTCCTTTGACCTCAATGAAAAATAACGCCACGGTGGGGATACTAATAATGGGTAGCGAGGTCATGGCATGTCTGATCTCCAGCCACACCTGGTTCTGAGGACCAACAATGATGTATGATCAATTTTCATCAAGAGAACATTTGGGAAGAAAGAATAGTAAACAAAAAGCAAATGCCAACTCTCAGCTTACAGTATGTTAATAAACCTAAGTTGTTTGTCGCAGACCAGATTCATACAACTATTGTAGCCTGGTCCCAGATCAGTTTGTGCTGTCCTACAGGTATTGCAACATTCAACAATATCTGGGACCAGGCTACAAGTATTGAGTATAATAAAGAAGGACATACCTTTAGAAACTGTGGATGTTTCATGAGGTTGTGGTCAAAGATGAATTGGTAGCTCAGCCAGCCAAGGCCCAGGTAGAGGACCGCGATCCCCAGGTTGGTGACTACCAACAGGCTGATGATCTGGCGCAGTGCTGTGTCCTCTGGCCATGACAACGGGTACACGAAGGGGGTGAGGACATAGTGGTCGGCAACATTCAGCACGAGATCCATGTCTGAATCAGTCAAGATGATAAGCAATGGCTTTGAGCAAAGCCTTCTAGGCTCCGGTTAGAAGACTCCTCTTAGACTCCTCCTCTCAAGGAGTTAATCCAACCCACACATCATATGTGACAAACAATTCTACTACATCTGCAAATTCCTCACTTATCAAAGCCAGAGAGAAGGCTCATCCAGAGAGAATGCTCTGGTTTTGATAAGTTAGGAATTTGCATGTGTAGCAGACAAAAATGTCACAAATGAATTGTGGGTAGAATAGACTCCTTGAGAATGACATGTAAACTGGATATGGCTTATAAATAGTGTGGGTAGTCAACTAGTCACTGTTAGATCTATACACTATCAATTCTAGTTTTTTCATACGGATACAGTATTGTGTTGTAATTGAACTAACGTAAATAACAGTATGATAAATGGTAGGGCCTAGTAATGTAGCTCTTTTTAAAAAAAAAGCAGTGACATTTGGGAATGCTACTGATCATGCTTTTTAAAGCAGTGACATCTGGGAATGCTACCGATAATGCTTTTTAAAGCAGTGACAACTGGGAATGCTACCGATCATGCTTTTTAAAGCAGTGACATCTGGGAATGCTACCGATAATGCTTTTTAAAGCAGTGACATCTGGGAATGCTACCGATCATGCTTTTTAAAGCAGTGACATTTGGGAATGCTACTGATAATGCATTTATAAAGCAGTGACATCTGGAAATACTACTGATAATGCTTTTTAAAGCAGTGACATCTGGGAATGCTACTGATAATGCTTTTTAAAGCAGTGACATCTGGAAATGCTACTGATAATGCTTTTTAAAGCAGTGACATCTGGGAATGCTACTAATAATGCTTTTTAAAGCAGTGACATCTGATAATGTCTTGAGGTAAACTGCTAGGTAGTCTTTTACTAGGCAATCTTTTAAGTATGCTGGCACCACCAAACGTTTTCCAGGAATGGGAATGCTTAACTGGGTACAGGTGTAGTCATTGTAGATTCTTGGTATTCCAGAAAGATGATAGCAAATGGCTTTGAGCATTTAGTCTGTCTCCCATATGTTCGGTCATTTTGGAAGATGTATGTTATCCCTTTTTTCATTTAATGGAACACCAAGGCTCTAATTTGGTAGTTCCATTAATTCCTCTAATTTGGTAGTTCCATTAATTCCTCTAATTTGGTAGTTCCATTAATTCCTCTAATTTGGTAGTTCCATTAATTCCTCTAATTTGGTAGTTCCATTAATTCCTCTAATTTGGTAGTTCCATTAATTCCTCTAATTTGGTAGTTCCATTAATTCCTCTAATTTGGTAGTTCCATTAATTCCTCTAATTTGGTAGTTCCATTAATTCCTCTAATTTGGTAGTTCCATGAATTCCTCTAATTTGGTAGTTCCATGAATTCCTCTAATTTGGTAGTTCCATGAATTCCTCTAATTTGGTAGTTCCATGAATTCCTCTAATTTGGTAGTTCCATGAATTCCTCTAATTTGGTAGTTCCATTAATTCCTCTAATTTGGTAGTTCCATTAATTCCTCTAATTTGGTAGTTCCATTAATTCCTCTAATTTGGTAGTTCCATTAATTCCTCTAATTTGGTAGTTCCATTAATTCCTCTAATTTGGTAGTTCCATTAATTCCTCTAATTTGGTAGTTCCATGAATTCCTCTAATTTGGTAGTTCCATTAATTCCTCTAATTTGGTAGTTCCATGAATTCCTCTAATTTGGTAGTTCCATGAATTCCTCTAATTTGGTAGTTCCATTAATTCCTCTAATTTGGTAGTTCCATTAATTCCTCTAATTTGGTAGTTCCATTAATTCCTCTAATTTGGTAGTTCCATTAATTCCTCTAATTTGGTAGTTCCATTAATTCCTCTAATTTGGTAGTTCCATTAATTCCTCTAATTTGGTAGTTCCATTAATTCCTCTAATTTGGTAGTTCCATTAATTCCTCTAATTTGGTAGTTCCATTAATTCCTCTAATTTGGTAGTTCCATTAATTCCTCTAATTTGGTAGTTCCATTAATTCCTCTAATTTGGTAGTTCCATTAATTCCTCTAATTTGGTAGTTCCATTAATTCCTCTAATTTGGTAGTTTGGTAGCAGTTTTTCTCTTTTTATGTCAGTCACTCAATGTCAGCAAAAAAAATTGATTCGTGAGTTAGCTTGCTTCTAGACTGTCTAAACTTGTAGTAATCATGGTTGAATTACCAATCGGAGCGCCCCCATTGATAATCAGATATTATATTAAAAACTGCAAACATTTGTCTCCACCCTGCAGCAAAATGTGTAGAATTCAAATCAAATCATATTGGTCACATACACATGGTTAGCCGATGTTAATGCGAGTGCAGCAAAATTCTTGTGCTTCTAGTTCCGACAGTGCAGAAATATCTAACAAGTAATCTAACAATTCCCCAACAACTACCTAATACACACAAATTTAAAGGGGTGAATAAGAATACGTACATATAAATATATGGATGAGCAATAGCCAAGCGGCATAGGCAAGGTGCGATAGATGGTATAAAATACAGTATATACATATGAGTAATGTAAGATATGTAAACATTATTAAAGTGACATTATAAAAAGTGGCATTGTTTAAAGTGATTAGTGATCCATTTATTAAAGTGGCCAGTAAGTGTGTCTCAGTGTAGGCAGCAGCCTCTCTGAGTTAGTTATTGCTGTTTAGCAGTCTGATGGCCTTGAGATAGCTCTTTTTCAGTCTCTCTGTCCTAGGATTGATGCACCTGTACTGACCTCGCCTTCTGGATGGTAACGGTGTGAACAGGCAGTGGCTCGGGTAGCTGTTGTCCTTGATGATCTTTTTGGCCTTCCTGTGACATCGGGTGCTGTAGGTGTCCTGGAGGGCAGGTAGTTTGCCCCTGGTGATGCGTTGTGCAGACCGCACCACCCACTGGAGAGCCTTGCGGTTGAGGGCGGTGCAGTTACCGTACCAGGCTGTGGTACAGCCCGACAGGATGCTCTCGTTTGTGCATCTGTAAAAGTTTGTCAGGGTTCTGGGTGACAAGCTAAATTTCTTCAGCCTCCTGAGGTTGAAGAGGCGCTATTGTGCCTTCTTCACCACACTGTCTGTGTGGGTGGACCATTTCAGTTTGTCTGTGATGTGTACGCCGAGGAACTTACAATTTTCCACCTTCTCCACTGCTGTCCCTTCGATGTGGGTAGGAGGCGTGCTCCCTCTGCTGTTTCCTGAAGTCCACGATCATCTCCTTTGTTTTGTTGACGTTGAGTGAGAGGTTGATTTCCTGACACCACACTCCTGAGTGCCTCACCTCCTCCCTGTAGGCTGTCTCATCGTTGTTGGTAATCAAGCCCACTACTTTTGTGTCATTTGCAAACTTGATGATTGAGTTGGAGGCGTGCGTGGCCACGCAGTCGTGGGTGAACAGGGAGTACAGGAGGGGGCTGCTAATGCACCCTTTTGGGGCCCCAGTCAGTGTTGAGGGTCAGCAAAGTGGAGATGTTGTTTCCTACCTTCACCACCTGGGGGCGGTTCATTAGAAAGTCCAGGACCCAATTGCACAGGGCGGGGTTGAGACCCAGGCCTCCAGCTTGATGATGATCTTTGAGGGTACTATGGTGTTGAATGCTGAGCTGTAGTTAATTAACAGGATTCTTACGTAGGTATTTCTCTTGTTCAGATGGGACAGGGCAGTGTGCAGTGTGATGGCGATTGCATCGTCTGTGGACCTGTTGGGGCGGTAAGCAAACTGAAGTGGGTCTAGGGTGACAGGTAAGGTGGAGGTGATCCTTGACTAGTCTCTCAAAGCACTTCATGATGACAGAAGTGAGTCATTTAGTTCAGTTATCTTTGCCTTCTTGGTACAGGAACAATGGTGGTGTGGACAGCAGACTGGGATAGGGAACGGTTGAATATGTCCGTAAACACACCAGCCAGCTGGTCTACGCATGCTCTGAGGATTTTTCTCTCGACCGCATGGCAAAATGAGAAGAATTGCATGAAATGGGTCATAAAATTAAAAATTATTTTCTCTGTCGTGTCAAATTGCAGCAAACTTGCTTTAAAACTGCAACATTTTCTCTGTACCCCATGGCAAAATGTGTAGAATCAAGAGGGGTGCAGAGAGGGCTATGTGACACAACATTTTTTGTGACAAAATCATAAGTAGAATTGAAAATGCGAGGGAAATTCATTTAACTTGTATTTTTTTATTCGGTACATGGGGATTTAACTGCAAATGTATGTGCACAACATCATCATGCCCAGTTTTTAATCCGCAACAAATCAATTAGATGGAAACGCATCTCTGGTGGGAAGTCACATTTATATTATAAATGTGAATATAGAATATTATAAAATCTGTCGCAAATTGGATGGAAACATAGCTAGTGTGTGGAAATATCCTTTTAGAAAACAGGAACATCTCACTTTTGACTGTGTTGCCCCATAAACAGTGAATAGCAAACTAGAGCAATCTCTAAGCAAAGGACTTTATAAATATGAGACTGCTCCTGAGCATGTTTACAACAAAGCCAGTTAAAATACTACCACTCACTTCTGTCCATGCACTCCCTCAAACATGTCCATTTGGAGAGACTGAGGAGGCTCTGATCTGAGCAGGCAGAAGGGCTGGCAGGTGCCCAGCCCCCTAGCAACCTGTCAGTGACCTGGTCACAGAGGTCACTGGGATTTTTAGGGGCAGGTTAATGAACCCCCAGTCTCTCTGGCACCATCTGGGGATGGGTGGAGTGAGGTGTGAGATTAATAGAGAGACAGCACCATTGGCAGTGGGAGTTCTCTAGGGCATCAGTGGTGTAAAAATACTTTAAAGTACTACTCAAGTAGTTTTTTGGGGTATCTGTACTTTACCATTTACTTCACACCCAAAAGTACTCATTACATTTTGAATGCCTAGCAGGACAGGAAAATGGTCCAATTCACACACTTAGAAAGAGAACATCCCTAGTCATCCCTAGCTTCTGATCTGGCGGATTCACGAAACACAAATACTTCGTTTGTAAATTATGTCTGAGTGTTGGAGTGTGCCCATGGCTATCCATAAATAAACAAGAAAATGGTGGGGTCCTGTTTGCTTAACATAAGTCATGTGAAATCATTTTTACTTATACCTAAGTACATTTGAGCAATTACATTTACTTCTCATACTTAAGTATATTTAAAACCAAAAACATACTTTTACTCAAGTGGTATTTTACAGGGTGAGTCACTTTTATTTTCTATTAAGGTATCTTTACTTTTACTCATATGACAAATCAGGTTCTTTTTCTACTACTGTGCAGCATATGACACAAAGAAAGAATTCCACCCGCCAGAATGTCAACAAAGTCTGCTGGGAGCCAACGATGTTCCACCACCCTGTCACTTCAAATTTAATTTTGGCTTCCACATAGCGCCTGAAAACACTGTACAACAGAATGGAACTTGAAAAGGAAAGAGACAAATTAATCCACCGGATGGTGACGTAGGCACATGATATTCTTCATTTCCTGTCAAAAATAAATCAGATCACAACTTTGAGGAAGTTTGATTGAAGTCATTCAAATTAAAATAATTGAAAAATCATCATAAAAATAGAAATGTCAAATTACATTTAATTCTAAATAGCCTATTTGCTCGAAACTGATGTTGACCCTAAACGACCAAGCCAGCATTAAATACTGTAACTACACCTTTCTGTTTAATCAGTCCTACTGAACACTTTAAGGAATAGCAATTAAATTCACACACACACACGACTGTATGCCTCCAATGCAGGTGAGCGTACCATTTCCTGCAGGGGGTAGTTGAATCCCAGTAGGTGAATTTCAAGTTGGCCAAAGATGTGGAAGGAAGTGGCTGGCCCCTTTAGTGGCAAACACACACACCGCACGCACATATGCACAGTCAAATTCATGACCAAAATTTATTGAGTGCAAAATAATATCATTCAATGATACGTACAGAGAGTCTTTAGCATAGGAACATAAGTACATTTCTTGTTGATCTTGGAAGACTGCTTTTTCCATATCTGTTATATTGCAATCTGTGAAAAAATCCCAGCACAGATACATATAAATACAAAAATGTGTATCATTTAAAATCTTGTTAGAGTAGCAATTGTATTACAGTATAAGTACATTTAAAACAGGATAACACCTAAGTCCCAAAAAAGTTTAAATATATTTCAATATTTTTAACTAACATTATAAGCTACATAGTGTTTAACAATAATGCTATTGCCTCCTCAACCTTTCCTCAATCACATTTACCATTTAACTTTTCTGTTATCGTTCTACAGCACCAGCAATGCCCAACTCTACATTTCAAATGGTAAACATTGAAGTACTGATACATTAATAGAATGCAATTTGTTTAAACATGATTTGTGTTCAGTTAACGAAACATTAGAGCCTTATTTTTATTAATGATTCAGTTCTACTTCACATCTCATTCTTTTCGCTCTCCGTCTTTTAAATCTGTGTCAAAAGGCACTCGCACATCTTAGCCATCTTTGTTGCAGGTGCATGGTAACAATTGAAAAAGAAACCTGCACATTGCGCTTGCTAGTATCACTGCTCTTTATTAACCTTTACGTATCGACCTCAAGGCCTTTGTCAAAGCTTAAAAAAAGAGCAGTGATACCTAGCAAGAGCAGTGTGCAGGTTTCTTATTTTTTCTCAAATCTGCGTCCTTGCAAATCTCTTATGCCCTCATACCCAATGCTCAAAATCTTACCAGCCAAGAGACAAAACACACAAGTTTGTGCATTTGTGTGTGTGTGTGTGCATAATCTCAGACCAGCTTGAGAATTGACACGCCAAATGTCATAAGGCAATTTAGGCCTACTTTTAATATTTGTCAGTAGTACAATATTTCATGACCTTGTCTGGGATTTGACGCCGGTACTGTAGACCAAGCCAGTCAATCATATATCACACAATCACTATGACAGCAATGACCTCTATTAACTAAGGATTAGCTATGAGGGATGTACAGTATCATATCTCCTGGATAATCATAACATTAAGGACGTTCATTATTTCGTCACTGGCAGACATGCCCGCTTCTAACATTTAACAAAGAAAAGAACATGCAATGATAAAACAATATTCCATAAAAATACATATCCTGCAATTTTACCAGCAACTGCAACAAGTAATTCATAATAGATGTAGGCTATCACCCAGATAAAGTAAATGCTGTATATTTGCTATAAAGGCTATATTCTGTCTGAAGAAAAAGTGAATGGACAGAATGAGTACATCACTAGATGGAACCATTGCAGACAAAAGTTACCCCTATCCACAGATCTGAGATCAGCTTTCCCTCGACTTATCCTTTGCTTCACCACTAGGAGTTAAACCAAAAACTGACCCTGAATCTGAACTTTCAGACACTTTTGCAGTATGACCGTATAGATGGTCTGTCTGTGTCTGTAACAAGACTATTTCAAAGCTTTTATCCATCCTTATCCATCCTTTATGTGAGTGGCGTTTGCCCTCACGTGTGCTCCTTGAGTGCCATGTCCCAAAGGTTCACAAATAGAGCTGCAAAATAACCCCATCTGTCGCATTTCCTTCCCTCTTCCTCTACTTTCCTCCTGTACTTAGACAAAGCTTTCCGCTTTGAGGACGCCCTGCTAGACAGAAGATTCACCAAAAGGGGAAGTTTGTTTTGGCTAAACTCAGCATGGCTCAGCTTAACCCAGTTAGGCCCAGTTCAATCCAGTTAAACACAGCTCAGATCAGTTTTGTTGGGTTACAGAAAGAATGTCCAGATGGAGGGTTTCCAGCCCTGCAGCCTTAGATAGATATGGAGTTGCCATTTTGCTGGTTGGGGGGTAGACTGAGGCTGAGACTGGGACTGAGACCCAGGTTGAAGTTGGGCTGGGGGTCCGAAGGGGTTAAGGCTACATCATTGTGATTGGGCTCAGAGTCCGTGGTAAGGGTGACGTCATTGAGGATGGACTGGGGGTCAAAAGAGGTCACGTCCAGTTCATTGAGGTTAGCCACGCGACGGAAGACGAAGTGAAAAGGTGCGGCCTGGGGTCGACTGTGGAGCTCAGCTTTGATCTTCTGGGGGTATGTGTCAGGGGCTAGCTGCTGGCTCGAGCCCTCAGTGAGCAGGAACAGAGCATAATCCTCAGGGTCGGGAACTTTGAATTTGTAGGCACAGATCTGGCAGACTTCCTCTGTGGTGGCGTAGGGCTGCACCTGCAGGGTTTTGGCCGTGCAGCCGCTGTCCAGCTCCTGGAGCGCCACTCGCAGGTAGTTCTGAGGTGAATGAAAAAGATAAGGTTGTTTAGATGTATTTAGTCAAAGGGACTAAGAGTTAAGAATTCAGTGTGTGTGTGTTACCTGAAAGTCGTCTACAGAGGGCGCAGTGCGCTGGGTGGTGCGGCGACGGTGCCACTGGTGGAGTGTGTTGCGTGTTTCAGAACTGAGTACACGAGCTGCTTGCTCCTCTTGGAAGTTCCTAATGAGGGACATGGCTCCGTACGCACTGGTCAGGTAGTATCCACCTGGAACAACACAGGAGAGAGAGGAGGTCAAACATCGCTGCAGCCTGACACTGCTGCAACAGCGGTCAATGATTGACACTCAAGATTTAGTTGAGTTTACTTAAACATTACAATCTACAATAACATGGAAGAAGAATGGGAAGATTAGCCTCTTGGAACTCTAGGGGTAGTATTGTCATTTTTGAAGAAGAAAAAATGTTCCCGTTTTAAAACGGGATATTTTGTCAGGAAAAGATGCTAGAATATGCATATAATTGACAGCTTTCGATTGAAAACACTAACGTTTCCAAAACTGTAAAGATATTGTCTGTGAGTACAGAACTGATGTTGCAGGCGAAAGCCTGAGAGAAATCCAATCCGGAAGTGCCCCAGGTTTTGAAAGCGCTGCGTTCCAATGACTCCCTATATGGCTGTGAATGTACCAACGAGCTTACGCTTTCTACGTATTCCCCAAGGTGTCTACAGCATTGTGACGTAGTTTTACGCATTTCTGTTGAAGAATAGCCGTATGGGGGCACATTGCGTAAGTGGTCACATGGTGGCTCCGAGAGAGATTCTCGCGTAAAGTACAGAGGTAGCCATTACTCCAATCGGTCCTAGAGAAAAAGGAATTGTCCCGACGGATATATTATCGAATAGATATTAGAAAAACACCTTGATGATGGATTCTAAACAACGTTTGCCCATGTTTCTGTCGATATTATACGTTGTGGTGACCGCAATTTCCAGGCGATTTCTCAGCCAAACGTGAAGAACAAACGGAGCTGTTTCGCCTACAAAAATAATATTTTGGGAAAAATGAACTTTGGCTATCTACCTGGGAGTCTCGTGAGTGAAAACATCCGAAGTTCAAAGGTAAACAATTTAATTTGATTGCTTTTCTGATTTCCGTGACAGGGTTGCCTGCTGCTAGCAAGGCATAATGCTATGCTAGGCTATTATAAACTTACACAAATGCTTGTCTAGCATTGGCTGTAAAGCATATTTTGAAAATCTGAGATGACAGTGTGATTAACAAAAGGCTAAGCTGTGTCTCAATATATTTCATTTGTGATTTTCATGAATAGGAATATTTTCTAGGGATATTTATGTCCGCTGCGTTATGCTAATTAGTTTCAGGCGATGATTACGCTCCCGCATGCTGGTTTGGGAGTCGCTAGAGGTTAGGAAGGACATACAGTACACAAAGCAGATGTGTGTGTGTGTGCTGTACCTTCTCCATTGAGCAGAGAGGGGTCCAGCAGTTCCATCATGTAGAGGATCTCGTTATCTAGTTGAGGCATGTCACACTGGGCCAACACATAGGTCAGCATGGGCAGGAAGTCATCTGCCCCGTACAGACGACCTGAGACACACACACACACACAACACTACAATTAGAAAGAGAGTGTCGATGTGTTTGTGTGTGTGCATACATATGTAATTGGTCTTGTTTATGCATGTGTCTGTACACTATGTACCTGAGTTGTCCTCCATGATGGTATAGATGAGTTTACACACGCGCAGCAGCATGGTCACCTTCTTCTCAGGGGAGTAGAGTTTACACATGGTGTGAAACTTGTGCCGGATCTTCTCTATGGCGACTGGATCTGGAGGGAGTGCGTCGGTCACGCCCATTTCCTGGGGCTGCCGGACCTTGGCCAATGAGAGGTTCTCCTTAAGCTCCTGCCACGCCCCACTGCGGACCTGGAACTCCTGGAGGGCCACTCCCACCACACCTTTTAGGGGCTTCAGGACAATCTTATGCATGGCCTTCTCTAGGACATAGTCTGTTTGGGGGAAAGAGGGAGAAATACTATTATTTTGACAGCAAATACTGATAGGCACCATCCACTCTATATGAATTCATTGCAGGAAGTATTAATAGATTCCTGGTAGTGGTAGGAGTGGGATTCAATCCATATCATCAAGACATTATGCAGACCTCAGGTTTTACAAGCACTCTCAAAGAGACCGACTACTAGGAACCATGATATCATAATACACACAGGATGAATGCAGAGTGGGAGTCTAACCACAGAGCTGAATAAGGCAGAGAGAGAGAGCTGACACTGCAGTCGAATGGGGCAAACTCAGCAGGATTATACTGGAGACATCTGCAGACTTAGGAACAGCTTCTTCCAACACATCATTTTCAACCCGTTCCAACATTGTCTCGACCCACTTTTCTTTCTTTCCTTTCTCCTGTGTCAGATTAGCTACTTTCGGGGCTACTCTTCCTGGGGTCCAAACAGGAAACTACACAACAAATAAAATACATAATATTTACTGAAGAAAAATATAAATGCAACATGTAAATAGTTGGTCCCATGTTTAATGAGCGGAAATAAAAAAATCCAGAAATGTTCCATAAGCACAAAAAGCTTATTTCTCCAAAATGTTGTGCTCAAATGTGTTTAAAATCCCTGTTAGTGAGTATTTCTCCTTTTCCAAGATAATCCATCCACCTGACAGGTGTGGCATATCAAGAAGCTAATTAAATAACATGATCATTGTGCTGGGGACAATAAAAGTTTATTTCACAGAACACAATGCCACAGAGGTCTCAAGTTGAGGGAACGTGCAATTGGCATGCTGACTGAGGGAATGTCCAACAGAGCTGTTGCCAGAGAATTGAATGTTCATTTCTCTACCAATGTCATTTTTTAGAGAATTTGGCAGTACGTCCAACCGGCCTCAAAACCACAGACTACGTTTAACAACGCCAGCCCAGGACCTCCACATCCAGATTTTTCACCTGCGGGATCGTTTGAGATCAGCCACCCGGACAGCTGATGAAATTGAGGAGTAGGTCTGTCTAACAAAGCCCTTCTGTATGGGTGGCCGATGCTCTTCCAGGCCCACCCATGGCTACACCCTGCCCAGTCATGTGAAAGCCATAGATTAGGGCCTAATGAATTTATTTCAATTGACTGATTTCCATAAATGAACTGTAAATCAGTAAAATCGCTGAAATTGTTGCATGTTACGTTTAGATTTTTTGTTCAGTCGTACCCCAACGACGTATCACATACATAGCACTACATTTACATTACAATTTAGCCATTCAGCTGACGCTCCCATCCAGAGTGACCCACAGCTAGAGCATTCATCTTAAGATAGGCAGGCGAGGCAGGCGAGACGACAACATCACAGTCGTACCCCAACCACGTGTCACATACATAACACAATGCATAAAAATGTTGGTGTCTCTTCACAGTCCCCGTCGTGCCGTAGAGTGTTCTTTTATCGTTTTTTTGTTATTTGGTTTCATTGCTAGCTTGAGTAGCTTTGGGTGGCAGAGTTCCATGTAGTCATGGTTCCATTTAGACACTATTTAATACTGTGTGTTTCCCAGCCTCTGTTCTGGACTTGGGAGACCTCTGGTTGCATGTCTTGTGTGATACCGATGAGTGTCCGAACTGTGTGCCAACTGCTTGAACAGACAGTTAAGTATCTTCAACACAACACCTCGCACAAAGACCAATAGTGATGCAGTCAATCTCTCCTCAACTTTGAGCCAGGAGAGATTGATATTCATGTCATGTCATTGACATTTGCCCTCCTTGTACATTAAGTGTAATACGTGCTGCTCTGTTTTGGACCAACTGCAATGTGCCTATGTCCTTCTTTACCGCACCTGACCACAAAACTGGACAGTAATTCAGGTGCAATAAAACTTCTCAAAGTAGCCTAACCACTCCGTCTGAGAATGTGTGTAATGCATATAAATGTGTCTTTCTTCCTCGTAAGTCAAGACCAGCAACACATGTCCTTCCTTGTAGGTGTTACATCACTGTATCATTATCAAAGGTATGGTTTAAAAATAGACACTGGTAGTACAAAATATAATTATTCCAGTAAGCAGAATAACCAACAGGTTAAACTAGACTTGTGACACTTCACTGGCAATTAGTCAAATTTGATCAAAGTCAACTTGTCATCTTCTATGAACAAGCCTGGTATTTGGTATTTATTAGGATCCCCATTAGGCACTGCAAGAGCATCAGCTACTCTTCCTCAGGTCTTCATGAAACATAATACATAGTACAGAACATTATTAGTCAAGGACTGAAATACATTTAAAACGTCAAAGTCTACATATCAGTACGTATCTAGGTCTAATACGTAGTACAATACAAGATATATAAAATGGCTGTCTGTTCACAGTCCCCTTTGTGCAGTAGTGTTTTTTAATCTTTTTTTAAATCTGGTTTTATTGTCAGCTTGAGTTACCTGGGATGGCAGAGTGTTCCATGTAGTCATGGCTCTACTTAATACTGTGTGTTTACCAGCCTCTGTTCTGGACCTGGGGACTGTGGTAGAGCAAGCCTGGTACCTTGTAGTTCTGTTAAAGTGGTTAAAATCGCTGGAATGCAGTGCCAGCACTAAAAGACCTCAGGCCTGCGGTTGGGCTCAGTGCATGTTTCCCAGTGGGAGCACACATGTACACACACACGCACCCATACAAAATCCCCCGTGGCCTTTGTTTTTGCATGCACGTTATTTTCAAGTTTCTCTGGACTGGTCTTTAAAACAATGTGCCTCAAGCTACTGTCCTTCCTTACATATACTGGTACCGCTCATAACTCTGGTCATTAGCACTGTGGAATGTAACAACATGGAAGCGTGGAGGGTTAGCATGCAATTCTGTAGTGTACTAATGCACAGGGATGCAAACTAGTGAGGGCCCAAAAAGGTGATACTTAAAAAAAATTAAACAAAGAATATGATCTACATGATCCGTCTCTGTGTGTAAAATAAAATGTGGTTAATGTGAACCTAACTTGCATCTAAAAAATGTAAAGAAAGTAATCCAATGTTATTTGTTGCCTAGACTTTACTGCAAATGATACTCAAGGTCTTGAGAAAAAAAACAATACACTAATATTGCAGTTAGCCATGACAGCCTTTATAATATAACACTTGAACACACACATAAATATTGCACTTGGGAAAAAAAACATCTAAAGTAGAAATAGAATGAAACAAACAGGCATTCTATTTTTGCTCTATTATAGTGGCCACTATAGACATTGATTAAGTGCACAAGGCTGTGCACAAGGCTGCATGTGAGTTGAGTTCAAGTGAGTGAGTTCAAAAAATGAGTTCACTGAGTTCAAAAAATATAATCCCCCTCACTCTCTCTCACTCACACACACACACACACACACACACACACACACACACACCTGTCAAAATCAACACAACAAAAGCAATATCTTTGGGCTACACTGCAAAAAGCCTAATTTTCACCTAATTCTCTCAATCGGAAAATTAACCACATAAGTTACTGTAGAGGGAAACATTAGTTAATGGTGGTTAGTTAGGGTTAGGGTTAACCCTAACATTTCACAGATTGCCATGGTCCAGTAAGCAACTAACAGTAAGCGTTATAACTTGAATGCAAGGGGTCGTATACCAGTTAATACTGTAATGAAACAGGCAGGGAGCAGGTCTCGAACCCATGACCTTGTAGCCCGAAGTCCAGTGCGCTATCGACTGTGCGGCAAAAGCATGCTCAAGCGGCAGAGTTGATATCCGCGCGTATAAACCCAGGGTCGTTACACTACTATAGCGAATTGGTTAGGTTACTAATGTTAGCTCATTTGATGTCGTAATGTTAGCTAGCTAACGCTAGCTGTCTGACTTTATTAGCAAGCTAATTTTCACACCATAAACTCAATTATTTGATCAGATGAGTTGGCTAATGTTGCTCAACATTTCTCTGGCTGGCTAACGGAGAATTCAATCCAGTTTATCTAGCAAGATTATTAACAATGCTAATACTTGTTCCACCACACTTTCTCCCTCACCTCAAACTTTCCAAATGGCAGTTATTTTTCGGTTACAGCTCATGAGGTACGCTTCATCACCTTCTCACCCCCGTCTCCGTGGTCAGGCTTCTCACCTAACGTTACCTCTTCGTTATCGTTCAGCCTTTCTACTCTCTGCTGTCTTTCCAGAGCGCGCGCTGATCATGTAACTAGCAAATTGGTCGTCTCTTCTCTGTTCAGTTGCTTGCTGCGCTGCATTCTGTTGTTATGTGAACAATTGGTTGAGCCTTGGATACAGCCAGTATAGCTCCAAACGTGCATCACTCTTTCGCTTACAGCCAGTAGTGAGCCCCCCTAACTTTTCTCATCGAATCTACATGAATCACATAGGTCACCTATTTTGGATTCAAAACGGCAAATTTCGCCAAAAGGTGACTAGTTTGCATCCCTGAATGCAGTTGTTAAACTCACTGTATGGCATACAACACATGCTAGATGAGTAAATGCTGGATGAGCAGGTTGTCTTTAGAGAAGTCCGAGGTCAATGTGAGTAAGTGGGGTTTGATGAGTGGTGTGAGAGGAGACACAGGAGCTATCTCACTTAGGAGGGACTTTTTATGGTTACACACTTATTTCCCATTAGGCCACAGACACGCAAACTCACACAAACGTACGGTATGTACTGAGGGCCACTTCCGCTTCAAATACACATCTCCCCACCAAAACAACCTTCCTCACCCACAATCTCCCTCAACACATCCTCCCTGCAGAGCTTGCACGTGAACCGGAGGGAGGGAGGGACGGGAGGGTGGGACAGACAGACGAGAAGTGAATCCATTCTCACATCCCACACCCTTCCAGCGCCATTGTGCCGCCACATAGTGACAGATTGCCTCTCTGTGACGCACATTGAGGCTAACAGAAATCCCCTGACAGTATATTCACTATAGCTCTCAACACAACTTTGAGTAGATCTCTAATAGCTCACACTATTCTTGTCACATTTCCCCAAAAGTTACAGTGTGTAAAAATGGCCCTGTAATCTAGAGATATGGCGAGGTCATCCAATCTGAACTGTCGCCAAATTCAGGGCTGCAGCTGATATGGACTCTATTTACTTCCTCGTGAGTACTCTGCCTGAAGATTGGCTACCCCTCGTACATTTCCCAACAGCCCCCACTCTTCCCCCTTCATGTCCCTATTGTTTTTTATCTATAGAAAAATGTACCCCTGGCCTCTACATAGTACAGTACTTGTGAGTTCTAAATTAATGGTGTTCATATGGTGAGATTTCCACCTAGCCTAACAGAGGGCCATGTGGAGCAAGCCATCGCTATTGCTAATGTCTGTCCAACCCTTTCAGATCTACATGAAGTGCTTAGGGTTTAGGGGTGGAGTTGGAATTGGGCAATAGAGTCTCCCTTCCACAAACTCCTTACAGGCCTATAAACAGAGCTTCAAAACAACTTGTTGCTCAACTTGGCACCGAGCATAGCAATGAAGCCAAAACAAGGAAAAACTGCCAAGTGGGTTAATTTAAGGAGACACAAGGGTCCCATTCTCCCCCCTCCCTCTTCGCCCCCCTCTCTCTCCATGCTCTTGCCTCATACACCCACAGACAAATGCAAGCGCTGTCAACACAGAAAGGGATAGAAAAAGAGGGAGAGATTTAGAGGTTTGCAGCAAAGGCTCCGTCTGTGATTGGAAGTGGGAGAGTTGGAGAAGGATAGAAAGAGAAGAGAAGTGATGGTCGAGCGGGAGAAGTTTGCTTACTTGGCAAACAGCCACTGAAGCACATCTGGAGAGGCAATTAATTCAGCTAAACTGAAAACACTTTCTGCTGCAACAAAAACATTGCATAACAATTCCGATTACCAAACATTGCAGGAAAACCAATCGTGATGTATGAAATCCTTGGATTAGTTGTAAATCAAGAATGATTTTACTGTCTTTGTCTTAAAGAGCCATCTCTTTGATGATTGTTCCTGACACACAGTAAACAGGAGAATGGTTTTGTAAGGATCAAATACACCTCCCATGTGTTACTGCTTCACAGCTCTATGGTATATTGTCTTGTTCCTCTGCCAGCTTTGAAAAGGACCAGTGGGAACAGGTTAGTTCACAGAAGGATCCTCTCTGGCTGAAACGTGTTTTCACTGTTTACATTTGGGCCAGTTTCTAATCCCAATAATTCCCACACATGAATACCTTGGCCTTTCTCTAAGCCCCTCCCCTGGGCAGGTGTTTGACATGCCAGTGTGTCATAAAGGCCAAGAATAACACTATCTAAATGCTAGCACTGTTGTCTCACTAGCAATAAAGTATCCCAATCCCATTGGTTAACCGGTTTGTCTGTAACTCAACTCCTGCTGCTTCACCGACCACAACCCCTATTCTGAGATGCATTCCAAAGAACTGTAATCATCCTGACCAAAAGCGCCAGCTCACACACAGACTTGCATACTGAGCTGCTCTCGCCGTGGCTATAGGCATACAGAGTGTTGTCCAGTTAGCATATTTTCAGATATGACGGTTTATGATTTTCTTTAGTCATTTCAATGTCAAATATGAACCATTTCAGAGATGACGATGGAACAACTTCCTAACAAGTTCAACGTACATTTTTACTGTAACTTCTAGCAAACTATCAACTTTTATGCAACGGTTAACCAACATTGACTGGTGTGATTTCCAATAGATGCACAAACGTTGTATAACAGTAAAAATCCACACATTCTTACACACCCCTTGCTACTCACCGATCTGGTCCTCTGGGATGAGTGACTCGATGGGGGGCTCCAGCTCAGAGCTCTGCCGCAGGTAGCTCTTCATCTGGGTGATGAACTGGCGTAGCGTCTGCAGCAATTCCAGTCCTGATGCGTGGCACTGCCAGGCCTGGCTGCCGCCTCCCTCCTGCAGGAAGCTCAGGTAGTCCTGCACCAGGCAGCCGAAGTAAGACCCCTTGTCCCTCGACAGCTCCAGGACTCTCCGTATGGCCCGTTTCTCTGGGGTCATCAGCGAGTTGAACACCCCACTCATTTTACGGAGGTGGCCCCTGAGGGCCCGCTGGATGACCATGGCCCCGGCGCTGGCTCGCCGTTTGGTGCGCAGCCCAGGAGGGGTGATGGTCAGGTCCTGGTCTTGGTCACTCTCCAGGCTCCCGCCGAAGTCTGCTTCGTCTTCATCATCATCATCTTCCTCCATGCTGCTGTAGGGGTGGGTGAGGGGGGGCAGGACCAGGTTGTTGGTGGTGGGGGGGCTCGGTTCAGAGAGAGGGGGGAAAAAGCCCTGGGAAAAGTCTAGTGAGTCGGCAGAGGATTCGGTGGAAAGGCTCATGTCGCTCAGGCGCTGCACACTGTCCCCTCTTCCTCCTCTTTCTCTTCCTCCTTCCTCTCGACGGGAGGGGGCTGGGTCTTGAGTGGACGGACTGTTTCCCTCTGTGTTGTCGTCAGGGGTGGTGGCGTTTCTCAGTGACAGCTTAGCCAGACTGAGAGAAATGGCGTTCTCAATAGTCTGGTCATCGAGAGCAAGATGGCAGTCGACGTCGCTTGGTGGTGTGGGTTTCGGTCTACTTGGGGAGGAAAGGGACAAGGGAATAGTGATGGGGGCACTGATGCTGAGCTTCTTAGGAGGGGAGGATAAGAGGAAAGAAGAGGATGGACTGATGCTGAGAGAGGAGCCCAGGCGGGAGAGAAGGCTACTGCCCTTCTCTCTTTCTCCTCCTTTCTCCCTCTCTCCCACCCTGTCCTTCTCTTTGGGGGTGTTGATCCAGGATATCTTCTCAGGCATGCTGCACTGGCGTCGAGGAGGGGCAGGGCGACGGGGAGCACAATGGGGAGGTGGGGGGCGAGGCGGTGGTGGGCGGGACACGCTCTTAGCCTGGCTCACACTGTTATAATGCTGGGGGCTGTTGCCAGGGCTAGGACTCTGAGGGCTGTTGCTAGGGGGTTGAGGGCTGTTTGTGCAGTCGATAAGTTGCTCTGGGTTGCTGGTACAGTGCTGTTGAACTTGTACCGTTGTTGCTGTAGTTGTTGTAGTACTATTGTTGTTTAGGTGGTGGGGGTTGTTGTAGTAGCTGGTGGAGGAGGGAGGGGTGTGGTTGCCCCCCTCTGGGTCGTGAACCTTCAGGAAGAGGGGGTTGATGAAGCAGAGAGCCCCGTTGGACTGGGAACACTCAAGCTGGGACGGGGTGCGGGTGACCAGGGGGCTGAGTGATTGGTCCTGGATGGTTGTCCCGGACAACCGGGAGACAGAACTCTTGCTCCTGCAGCAATGCTCAGAGTCCCAGAAGCCTGCAGGGCAGAGACAGGAGAGAGACAATATCAGAACAGTCAGACACTACAACAGCAACATTACTGAAAGATATAGCGCTGAGTGATTAGTGCTTTGTGAGGTCGGTTCGATTATATATATATATATAGATCAGTTTTCTATTTCCATAAGTTTTAAACATTAAATGCACTATGCATTAGTGTTGCACGGTATACCTGTACCACGGTAATATCACGGTACCAAAACGTCATGATACTTATGATACAAACATTTCAGAATACCGCAGTACCGTTTCATATGATACTACCAACTTTTTCCAGCCCTACCAATCTAAAGAGCCTGCTGGCGCCTGTTATAAAATGTTTAGAAAGTCAGTTGAATTTAAGCAACAGCCATTAGTCTCGAATATGCACAGGTCTAATAATATCCATTTCGCTTTAATGCTCACAAATCACATGGCAGCTGTAATCAGCCAGCCCCATCCCCTACCAGGCCTCACTCACCTGCTTCTCTGTCTGCTCTTTTTTTTTTTACCTGTATTTAATTAGGCAAGTCAGTTAAGGACAAATTCTTATATACAATGACGGCCTACCCCGGCCAAACCAGGACGATGCTGGGCCAATTGTGCGCCGTCCTATGGGACTCCCAATCACGGCCAGATATGATACAGTCTGGATTCAAACCAGGGACACCTCTTGCACCGAGATGCAGTGCCTTAGACCGTTGTGCCACTCGGGAGCCATCTGTGTCGATTCCACCATCAGTTTTAAAAATATATCATTTAGTACTGATGGCGAGCGGGGATGCAGACCCTGATGAGTCTTCTGTCAGATTTGCTACATTGGAGCAGCGCAAAGCAAGCAATGTTGATACATTGTATAATTTAATCGTCTGTTATAATGAAGAGAACAGACCAGTCTGAGGAGTCTTTGCAAGTTCCCCGTCATGCAGCCTCAGTGTCAGAGGGGAAATGGAGCACAGCTTTGTGAAAGGCATGCTTGTAGCTTTACAGCGAATAAAACGACTTGTCTCTAGTCTAAACAGTTTTAAAAAAAGATCACCCATATTACCGGAGATGCCTTTTTTCTCCTACCGTGGTTCGCACGCATTTGACATAATTTCACAAACCATGTCGTGGGCGGTTTTAAACTAATCGCGGGTTGCCAATCATTGGTTTGATAACAATGTTATTCTAGCTAAAAACCTGGTATTTTGACAGTAGGTTTAGGCAAATTTGATTGACTGGAAGAAAGGAAAATAATCTGATGTGCTTCAAAAGGTAGGACTCATATAGACCGAATGTAAGCCTAAACTAAACCAAAAATCTATTTCTTTCTGGTGCGCCTTCAATTGTTTTGAGCCTATCGTTTTAAAAGCTGGGAGCAGTGTATGTATTGGTGGGATATCGAGTGGTGTGTGTATTGAGAGTGAGGGAGAGTGTGTGTGTGTTAACTGAAGAGTAAAGGTTTGATGCAGTGTTTTCCCCTTATACATGCATAATGACATTATCCATGTACAGTATTCCTTCCTCCTGCCAAGTAACTAGTAGGCCTTAGTAAATATTAGCAAATCAGCCAGGATATACAGTATTCTATTATACACTGAACACTGAAGTTACATTCAATGTGAAACTACTTGGTATTGTGATACCTGGCCTGGTATCGTGTCATTTGTAAAATGTTGGTATCCTGACAAGCCTACTATGCATTATGTGGGTTGAATGCTGTAACACAGACTAAAACAATTAATAAAAGTCAGATGATAGTAGTGACTTCCCATTACTGCTTATCACTTACTAACCATCATTTATTCACATCACTTTAATAAAATATTTCAGTTAGTGTAAATTACATTTGTTTTATTTGATGACTATTATTTCATCCAACTCCTCTCTAAAGAGCTGCTGCCTACGCTATCTGACAGTCACTATTTAGTATTTCTTCAAAGTAAATCAGGCATACTTTTATTCCAACATTCAATCACTTAGATCATGTATTTTCCCGTAGAGAAATGAAGCAACTGCTCTGTCACGCATTCTTCTCTGCTCTCTCACACTAACCTAACGTAGCAGGCATAAAAGAAACAGACAAGTAGGAGCGCAATAGATTATGGTCATTGTAGTTAACTACCACGTTTTCTGTGGTAATTATGTAAAATATTGGCCTGTTGGAAACTATAACTCTCTACTACATTGCACATCTAATTTACAGTGCATTCAGAAAGTATTCAACCCCTTTACTTTTTCCACATTTTGTTAAGTTTTGTTAAGCATTATTCTAAAATGGATTCAACAGATTTCTTTCCTCATCACCCTACACACAATACCCCATAATGACAAAGCTAAAACCGTAAAAAAAAACTGAAATAACATTTATTTAGGCATTCAGACTCTTTACTCAGTACTTTGTTGAAGCACCTTAGGGAGTGATTACAGCCTCTTGTCTTCTTGGTTATGAAGCTACAAGCTTGGCACACCTGTGTTTGGGGAGTTTCTCCCATTCTTCTCTGCAGATCCTCTCAGGTTGGATCGGGAGCGTCTCTACACAGCTATTTTCAGGTCTCTCCAGAGATGTTCGATCGGGTTCAAGTCCGTGCTCTGGCTGGGCCACTCAAGGACATTCAGAGACTTATCCCGAAGCCACTCCTGCGTTGTCTTGGCTGTGTGCTTAGGGTCGTTGTCCTGTTGGAAGGTGAATCTTTGCCCCAGTTTGAGGTCCTGGGCGCTCTGGAGAAGGTTTTCATCAAGGATCTCTGTACTTTACTTCGTTCATCTTTTCCTCAATTCTGACAAGTCTCCCAGTCCCTGCCGCTGAAAAACATCCCTACGGTGAAGCATGGTGGTGGCAGCATCATGTTGTGAGTGCCAGGTTTCCTCCAGACGTGACGCTTGGCATTCAGGCCAAAGAGTTCAATCTCGGTTTCATTAGACCAGAGAATCTTCTTTCACATGGTCAGAGTCCTTTAGGTGCCATTTGGCAAACTCCAAGCAAGCTGGCATGTGCTTTTTACTGAGGAGCGGCTTCGGTCAGGCCACTTTACCATAAAGGCCTGATTGGTGGAGTGCTGCAGAGATGGTTGTTCCAAACTTCTTCCATTTAAGAATGATGGTGGCCACTGTGTTCTTGGGAACCTTCAATGCTGCAGACATTTTTTGGTACCCTTCCCCAGATCTGTGCCTCGACACAATCCTGTCTCTGAGCTCGACAGACAATTCCTTCGACCTCGTGGCTTGGTTTTTGCTCTGACATGTACTGTCAACTATGGGACCTTATATAGACAGGTGTGTGCCTTTCCAATTCATGTCCAAACAATTGAATTTACCACAGGTGGACTCCAATCAAGTTGTAGAAACATCAAGGATGATCAATGGAAAAAGGATGCACCTGAGCTCAATTTCAAAACTCATAGCAAAGGGTCTGAATACTTATGTAAATATGGTATTTCTGTTTTTAATTTTAATACATTTGCAAACATTTTAAAAAAGAAGAAGCTCTTTTCACTTTGTTTTTATGGGGTATTGTGTGTAAATTGCTGCGTAAAAACAAGAACGAAATGGAATTCAAAATTGAACTGACGTTGCTCAATTAGTTGTTTAAAAACCTAAAATCACTCAGCACTAGTAAGATAACACTAACATCATGCCAATATTACGCCTACATTATTTCAATATTGCCATATCTCACAATAACATCACTGGTCAAACGCTGCAGGAGTCAGTCATTCTGATATTACACCACAGAGCAACATTAGGATAGCATAACACTGTAATATAATAGCAACACAAAGTAACATGCAGTGATGCTCTACATTAACACAGAGGCTACAATAACCTGATAATAACAACGTAGTAACTGAAAAGTATGCTAATAAAACAATGCCAATACACAGACATTAGACCATCGAGTCAATTAAGCTACTGTCATACCACGTTGCCAATGCCTACATTACAGTATTAATACAAGAAAGCATATTAACACATTGTTGCAAATAAGTACAACCATACCAGTCTACATAACAGCAGCACAATAACATTCCAAATCAGTATGATATAACCATAGAAGACTTAGAAAGAACAGCGCTGGTCACTACAACACAGCCAACAACTTAGCAACCAAAGCCATGTACCAACCAAAGACACTATTGGTGGATTTACCCCAGTATTTTACTCAAAAGGCTCAGAATTTTCTGTTCCATCTATGCGGGCCAGAACTCGAGTATCACTGGACATTGGCTCCGGTGGACATTCTCTTACTTGGGGCCAAAGCCAGGCCACTGGTACTTTTCAGCTTTCATTTACATAAGAGTCTAACTGTGAACTTCAACAACTTCCCACAAAGCAACTGTTTAGATTATGCAGAGGTTGTTGATTCGGCTCTTCACAAGTCCTCACGGTCAGCCCTAGCTACGGAAACAATGTACCTAGTATAACATAAGGGCATATACAGTAATGTAACACTGGTGTTGCAGTCAAAAAAAAGCAGCATATATGACAGAACTAACCTACTGCAAGAGACGCATCCAACTGAAGAGCATATACTACAGTGCTGTACTAGACAGAGCAAAACGCAGAGACTCTAGAACAATTAAAGACAAAACCGTACCAGATTAAGCCAAAGTCACATCACAATGTAAGACCAGAGAAACTTCGACTTACTGTTCTCACATCAGCAGACAAATACCAGCTCTGATTTTAGTTTACTAGTGTGAGAAACCTCTAGAGCACACTGCCGTCCAGTCTGAAGCCTCGCTGTCATGTCTCACACACACACACACACACACACAGACTTATGACTCACACATGATAACGAGTGCATGGGGGCGGACAGTCAACAGAGCACTCTCCTCCCCCCGCTTCTTGCTCTCAATCCCTCGCTCGCCAGCTCTCTGTCAGTTTTTCCTGCCCCATTCCTCCTTCAAGACTTATTTTTCTCTGCTGTTTTTGTTATTCTTCCATTTTGGCAGCTCTTGCACTTTTCACTGTTACTTTCTGGGGTGAACTTTGGTTTTATAGGTGGGGTGGAGACCAAACCTGTCAGGGGGTACTCCTCCAGAATTTATTTTCTCCACCTAAAGCTAATTTCCTGCATTTCATCACAATTTAAGTGATTCATAAGACTGAACTAGAGCAAATGTAATTCAATAATCAATATTTTGTTGCACATAGAACAGAATTAGCAGCTTTAAAAAAAAGCAAAATGTTAAGTACAAAGACTTAGCTTTTGATGGTCTTAATGAGGATTCCATCTATATCAAATGTCTTCAAACTTAATTAGCCAGACAACATTTCATGTTTCTATGACTAAGATATCTTGTTTCAAAAGCCACTGTCATCTTGAGCTAACTTTAGGAAACAATAACCCCCCCCCAAAACTGTCATCCACTGTTTTGTTTCAAAAGCCACTGCTAGCTTGAGCTAGATTAACCACAAACCATAGGGATAGTGGCAAGCTCACCATGTTAAAATGTTGTGGCCAATTCACCTCTAAGTAACTTCAAACTAAGCATTTGAGTTGATTTGTTTTGCAATTTTGAACACTGTGAGCTTGCCACTATCCCTATGGTTTGTGGTTAATCTAGCTCAAGCTAGCAGTGGCTTTTGAAACAAAAAACAGTGGATGACAGCCTCTCCTGGCCCCATAAGACTTCATTCAGGGAAAATGGAGAGAAAAAAAAAAGTCTAAAAAGTGACGATATCCTTTAACATTTTATTTGGTTCCCTCAAAAACACCAATTATAAAAACATTTTCATACACTCAGCATATGTTTAAATGTGCTCAAAACAGGAGCTACACAAGAAAATCACATTTTGACTCCGCTGGGCCTTTAAGACAGTGATAACACGGACCTTCACACTATTTTAGGACACTTGGGGGTATCCGAAACAAATGTAATTATTTGATTACACTTTTGAATCTGGCCTTATAAATAACAAAGATCAGTCTGAATGAAGTATGCTTAGAAGTTATTGAAGTGCATCATACAGGTATTGGAAGATTCAGGAAAGCAGAAGAAAGCTCAGGCAATCATTGTGTATTTCATCTTTCTTAGAACAGAATATAAATTCATTTCCCCCAACCATTCTGTGTTCCTGAGAGTCATAGATTTCAGGCACGGGATCATAATTGAAAATGGCCAAAACGGTTCAACTGCTAAAGCCAAATTCATAGGAAGATCACAATTACATTCAATTAATTTCCCCCAGTCATTCTGTGCGATTTTGTCAGTCCCGTCTAACGAGTCCTGTGCGACACGTGAGCTGTGTGACCAACTTTGTTTTTATACTTGTAATGATAAAACTAAATAATCAAAGAAATGCATACAAAGATGTCCCTCCACAATGGGTTGGGGGTTATGACCCTCCCGTCCCTAGTGAAAGTTCCACCCCTGGTTACCTTTAAAGTCAGTTTTTGTTCCTTGTCAACAATAGCAGTGGTATTTCATCTTTGATATTTTGTTGGGTTCTGGAAAATATTATTATTGATGAAAGTTCTGTTCCAGACATGAAATCACTTGTCTTGGACCAAAATATCACACATTTATCCACAAAGTGTTAACAATAACTGATGTGGTGGGATGTGGGGAGGCAAGGGTTAAACTGGTTGCAACAGAAACCCTGTATCCCAGGCAACACACCTGTGTTGAGTTCAGTTTGATTAAATATTTGCTATGTTGCTTGATGGTTTGTAATGAATGTTTCCCCAAAACATTCTTCAGTGTTCTTGAACAGACTGAGGTACGTTTTCTCCGTTTGGTGGGGTGTGGCTTGAAGCAATAAGATAGGTATTTAAAGGGCAACGGAGTGTTCCCCAAACCACAACCCCTCCCAGTTTTTCAACTAGTCGTTCAGAACATCACCATTTCCGTTTAATTGAACGATGCAGAACATTTTTTCATCCTGAACACTGCCCTGAGACACTGTGGGTGTGGCCTAACGGGGGAAATGTCTTTGTCTAAAACTGGCAGCTGGGAAAATCTAGGGTGAGCTGAGGACAATGAGGGGAGGAAACCTGAAATTCAGACAGATGACAAATGAATTCATTCTTGGCCAAAGTTTAGCCTCTTGGTAAAGAAAGACAGAAATGTCAGCTAATGGTTCGCTGCTTGAAAAAACTTCTTTAACAAGCCTTGCTAGTACGTCCAGCTACTGTGTACTTCTTTTTCAATCAAGCTCATCTTCTGACAAAGGGTTGAATAGAGACCGACAGAATGAAAGAAAGAGTTGACTTTCTCTGAAGCATAGAAGGACACATCCCCATTGTATTGAATCAGACCCACGTCACAGGTGCGGTTACCGATCCAGACGTCAGAACTCAGCACTGATGTCTTTTGTTCTGTCCAAAGCCACATTTCAGTGATGCGACATAGCCTACCTACACACACAGCTCATCTCCGGCATGGTCACCTACATGAATGTCATTAAAATATATGTGAACCTTCACTGACGCTCATCTACGTCCACACAATCATTGTTCAAGTCTCAATGCAGTCTGCTCACATTACTCATAGGGAAAAATAGACAGTGGGGCTGTTGTGTGTGAAGATCACTCAAAACCACACCAAAGGAAGGGTGTTATCAAACCAGTGTCTTTGCAGAGGCTAGTATATGCCTGTACTGTATTCAACTCTTTCAGATGCAGTCAGGCAAAGTGACATTACGGCTTTGGCACAGAGAGCACATTGCACAGAGAGTGTGAGGTTTAATACCCTAGTGAGGCCTACTCAGGGGCTCCAGAGCCCCAGTGCTCTCCTGATCATGTGCCCAGCTGAGCAGCACTGATTTGGGGCTCAGAGAGGCATTGTTATTATGGGTGACTCATTGAGCCATGTCACTTTGGGCTTTTACTAGTTTAACTTGGAGAATGTGGTTAAATGTGATTTACGAGAACACACTGAGGAAGAAAAGCTTGGTTTTAAACAGAACAGATGTGGGATTAGACCTAAGGTAGTAACAATACTTTTCTAAAGCAACGAAAGTCAACTAGCAGGCAGTCAATGACCATCCAGATACAAAGGGAGGCTACACTTTTAATCTTCATGCTTCAGACATGCATTATCAATACAAACGCATAGTATCAGTCTAGTGGACACTCACCTGCTCCTAGCTTGGCCACCTCCTCCAAGTCTGTTGGTGTCCTGGCTGCAGAGATGGCTTCAGGAAGCTTTAGGGTGAATGGCAAGACATCCCTAAGAGAGAGAGGCAGACAGTCGATATGTGAGATGAAAATGAGTGAGAAAGACAAAAAGAAAATAGAGTGAGAGAGAGTAAGAAATTGGGAATAAATCACAGTCCCTGCAGTGAGTCATTTAATTAGGGTGACCAAACAGCCCTTCCCTAACAAGTTTTTGTCCCATGTGTGGTTTCTTGGGCTAGAGAGAGAAGGAGTGGACACATACACACAGAGCGAGAGAGAGGCAGACAGACAGACACAGGCCAAGAGGCTCAGCACCCCACCCTGTTCTTCCTGTGTCTCAGATAACTTATGAGTCTGAAGTGCACATTTACTAAGCTCTAATTGACATTATCATGGCAAAAAAATGTAACCAACATAATTTCAAGAGCAGAATAAGGCTGCTATTTTGTCATAGGCTGTCATATATTTAATCTGAGCCTAGAGGAAAGTCCTTGTCCTCAGGCCTGAAGGGAAGCCAAAGTAATTCCGCTACCCAAGAGTGGTAAAGCGCCTTTACTGGTTCTAACAGCAGACCTATAAGCTTTCTGCCAGCTCTGCTGAGCAAACTGTTGGAAAAAATGGTGTTTGACCAAATACAATGCTATTTCTCTGTAAACATATTAACAACATACTTTCAGCATGCTTATAGAGAAGGGCACTCAATATGCACTGCACTGACACAAATGACTGATGATTGAAAGAAATTGATAATAAGATTGTGGGAGCTGTACTGTTAGATTTCAGTGCAGCCTTTGATATTGACCACAACCTGTTGTTGAAAAAACATATCCGTTATGGCTTTTCAACCTCTGCCATATTGTGGATTCAGAGCTATCTATCCAATAGAAGTCAAAGGGTTTTCTTTAATGGAAGCTTATCTAATGTCAAACATGTAAAGTGTGGTGTACCGCAGGGCAGCTCTCTAGGCCCTCTACTCTTTTCTATTTTTACTAATGACCTGGCATTAAACAAAGCATGTGTGTCCATGTATGTTGATGATTTAACCATGTACGCATCAGCAACCACAGTTAATGAAATCACTGAAACCCTTAACAAAGAGTTGCAGTCTGTTTTGGAATGGGTGGCCAATAATAAATTGGTCCTGAACATCTTTAAAACTAAGAATTGTATTTGGTACAAATCCTTCCATAAGTTCTAGACCTCAGCTGAATCTGGTAATGAGTGGTATGGCTATTTAACAAGTTACTTTGGCGTTACCTTGTAAACTGTCAAGGTCAAAACATATTGATTCAATGGTTGTTAACCTCTTGAACCTCTGGGGGCAGTATTTCATTTTTGGATGAAAAACGTTCCCGTTTTAAACAAGATATTTTGTCACGAAAAGATGCTCGACTATGCATATAATTGACAGCTTTGGAAAGAAAACACTGACGTTTCCAAAACTGCCAAGATATTGTCTGTGAGTGCCACAGAACTAATGCTACAGGCGAAACCAAGATGAAATTGCATACAGGAAGTGAGCCAGATTTCGAATGCGCTGTGTTCCAATGTCTCCTTATATGGTTGTGAATGCGCAAGGAATGAGCCTACACTTTCTGTCGTTTCCCCAAGGTGTTTGCAGCATTGTGACGTATTTGTAGGCATATCATTGGAAAATTGACCATAAGAGACTACATTTACCAGGTGTCCGCTCGGTGTCCTCCGTCGAAACTATTGCGTAATCTCCAGGTGCGTGCATTTTTCCATTTTGAACAGAGGAGAAACCAAACTGCAACGAGTGATTTATCATCGAATAGATATGTGAAAAACACCTTGAGGATTGATTCTAAACAACGTTTGCCATGTTTCTGTCGATATTATGGAGTTAATTTGGAAAGAAGTTTGCGTTGTAATGACGGAATTTTCGTATTTTTTTTCTGAGCCAAACGTGATGAACAAAACGGAGCGATTTCTCCTACACAATCTTTTTGGAAAAACTGAACATTAGCTATCTAACTGAGAGTCTCCTCATTGAAAACATCCGAAGTTCTTCACAGGTAAATTATTTTATTTGAATGCTTTTCTTGTTTGTGAAAATGTTGCCTGCTGAATGCTAGGCTTAATGCTATGCTAGCTATCAATACTCTTACACAAATGCTTGTGTAGCTATGGTTGAAAAGCATTTTTTGAACATCTGAGATGACAGTGTTAACAAAAGGCTAAGCTTGTGAGCCACTATATTTATTTCATTTCATTTGCGATTTTCATGAATAGTTAACGTTGCGTTATGGTAATGTGCTTGAGGCTATAATTACGCTCCCGGATACGGGATTGCTCGTCGCAACAGGTTAAGACAAAGACCTCTCCCTGTAATAAAGAGATGATCTTCTTTTTTGACACCACATTCCAAAAACAAGTTCCGCAGGCTCTAGTTTGGTCTAATCTTGATTATTGTCCAGTCATGTGGTCGAGTGCTGCAAGGAAAGACCAAATTAAGCTGCAGCTGGCCCAGAACAGAGCGGCACATCTTGCTCTTCATTGTAATCAGAGGGCTCATATAAATACTATGCATGACAGTCTCTCTCTTGGCTAAGAGTTGATGAGACTGTTTCTTATAAAAAGAAGTGATGCAGTCAATGTGTTGAATCCCAAATTGTTTGCATAGGCAACTTACACACAGCTCTGACACACACACACACCACCAGGGGTCTTTTTACAGTCCACAAATCCAGAGAAATGTAAGAAAGCGTACAGTATTATATAGAGCCATTATTGCATGGAACTCCGTTTCCTCTCATATTGCTCAAATAAACAACAAACCTGGTTTTAAAAAAACGATAAAGCAACATCTCGCGGCACAACGCCTCTCCCCTATTTGACCTAGATAATTTGTGTGTATACATTGATATGTAGGCTACGTGTGCCTTTAATTTTTTTTTAATGTAATTCTGTCCTTGAGTTGTTCTTGTCTATTCATTTTATGTTTCATGTTTTGTGTGGACCCTAGGAAGATAGCTTCTGCAACAGCTAAATGGAAATCCTAATTAAAATACAACAAACTCTTAACAGAATTAAGAACTTTGAGCCATGCACTCAGTTGAAATCATACTGTACAAAGTTCATGATCCTTTTTGACCCCTTATGTTTTGTTTGCAGTTTTGTTCCAGTCTCTATATGTAAACACAAGCTACAGACAGTTCAAGGCCTGTTTTCTTCCTCACACTTCCTGCTTTCCACCCCGCATCCCTATTGATTTGTGGCCTTGACATGTTGCCATTCACCACCATCACCAGACAAGAATGTGTTTTCAATCAAGCTCAACCTCCACGTTTTAGCCAAGCTTTAATAGCATTGTTTGAAAAGCCTTGAGCTTGGTCAACTAACCAAGTCAATATGTAATTAGAATTATTATAGTGCAGACTCGACTGACATTGTTAGCTTTCGAAGAAAACAGTGCAATAGTCTCAGTGCAATAACGTGAAGTGATGAGGTGGCCAGTAAATGCCATTCTCTGTACTTCAAATGAAGCATGGTTCTTTCAGTAACTTCTGGGATCCATGTGTTCCTCTTCAAAAGGAATATGTGATTTATAACTAGGATGAGAAAGGTAGTGTTTCTTGAGGTAGTGTGTGTGTGTGTGTGTGTGTGTTACCTGCTGATGCAGCAGAAGGCCACAAGACGGAACAGGTCTGCGAAGCCGAGGCCCGATCCCTCCAAGGAGAATGCTGTGAAGGGATACATTTATATTTAAGGAACTTCAAAATCAGGAGCAAAGCTGTACTTGCAAAATCAGAACAAAAGCATGGCAATATTCCTAGATGGGAGAAGGGAGTTGGTGTGATGTTTTCACTTGGGAACTACTATGTCATACTATATACACACACACACCACTAGCAGTATCGTGAGAGTAGCTAACTGTTGCTCACATATTTGCAGAAGGGTAAGTCTGTTTTCTTGGCGTGCTGGCATGGCTGAGTGGGTGTGCCTACACCTAGTAGGCATTTGGTGCATTTACAAGCTGCAACAGGCCATCACACTTACCAGGCTACATCGCATTAGTAAAGAAAGGCAAAAATACCTGGTGAGACATTTTCTGGGATAACACACCCAACAAATAGCCTAATAAGATTTTTCTATTCACTTCAAGAACATCAACAATATGTGGCTATGTTAAGCCTTGTTAAATGTTACCTTTTGTGTTACTCTTAACTATATAACACATAACTACTTTCACTAGGTAAGAATCAGGAAATAGGTTTTTGGGAAACTCCAAACGCTCTCGGCATTGACCTCGGAGCAGGGAAAATGAAGTGAAAGGGGATACCTAGTCAGTTGAATGCATTCAACTGAAATGTCTTCCACATGTAAGTAGAAAGAGAGAAGAGAATATTGAGGCCCAGGATGACGTCACATTTTGTACTAGACAGCGGTAAACTGTGACAGCAACACAGCAAACCCAAGGGGAAATGCACAGAGAGCAAAATGAATACATTAGAATAGAATATTCAAATGATCAGAGGGAAATTGTTCTTTCTTTTTTAATAAGCTTATAATAACCACATGTATTTGCGGGATACATTTGAATGATAAAGATGGGAATGAATAGGCAGGTGGGAATGAATAGGCAGGTGGGAATGAATAGGCAGGTGGGAATGAATAGGCAGGTGGGAATGAATAGGCAGGTGGGAATGAATAGGCAGGTGGGAATGAATAGGCAGGTGGGAATGAATAGGCAGGTGGGAATGAATAGGCAGGTGGGAATGAATAGGCAGGTGGGAATGAATAGGCAGGTGGGAATGAATAGGCAGGTGGGAATGAATAGGCAGGTGGGAATGAATAGGCAGGTGGGAATGAATAGGCAGGTGCTTACTGTATTGACTCTCCTTCACAGGGAAGTCTTTGACGGGTGTCTCAGAGTCCTGATGCATACGCAGAGAGATCACCTTCCTCTGCAGGGTAGTCGACTTCCTCACCAGAAACGTCTGCAGACAGGGTAAAAAAGCAACTTGAGAAACACAGACAACAATAAAAACATTGAAATGGAGAATATCTGATACTTTGAAAGTATATGTCTCCATTAGTCCTCCATTGTGTGAGATTGTCAAGGTGTCTTTGCATGAATAGGAGTTTAATGGTAGGGTCAAGTAACTGATGCACCTAAAACTGGTTTCTGTATTCCTCCTATTACCTAAACGGAAATGGCTGTCAAATAAATGGCTCTGCTCTTTAAATGGAATGAAACAGTGAGATGTTTTATGTTGTGTTGACCATCTATGTGAGATGTTTTATGTTGTGTTGACCATCTATGCGAGATGTTTTATGTTGTGTTGACCATGTATGCGAGATGTTTTATGTTGAGTTGACCATCTATGCTAGATGTTTTATGTTGAGTTGACCATCTATGCGAGATGCTTTATGTTGTGTTGACCATCTATGCTAGATGTTTTATGTTGACTATCTATGCGAGATGTTTTATGTTGTGTTGACCATCTATGCGAGATGTTTTATGTTGACTATCTATGCAGCTTTAAAAAAGAGATGGAAATCACAGTGTGACCTCTATGGCTAAATAAAGGATCAACATTTTAAAAAATAAGTGATCAAAATGTAATGGTTGAGTGGTGAGATACATCTCATCTAAATACACAGTAGTTTAGAATTGTATCATTTATTATCTTGTAAAACAGTGTAAGCTTTATGCATGGAAACTCCATGTAAAACTTGACTCCTGTTTCACAATCAGTTTTTTGAAAGAAAAAACAAAAAAACAAATATTAGAATGACTGAGTGTATCTGGTCTCACCCCGGTGGGCTGCGGTTCCAGTATGCTTGTGGAGTCTGCATGGTTAAGTCCCAGCTGCAGCCACACAACGTGCGTCTGCACCAGCCTGTCCAGCACACTCATCCTTCTACGCAACGAGTCGTAGCCTGAATCTCTAGCTCCAGCCAGCCGTGCCCCCACACCAACACAGGGAGGAGCCTGTAGGAACAGACCTCCCACTTCCCCATCCAGCCTGAGAGAGGGAGAGAGATGGGGAGAGGAAGAGATACAATTAGAAATATACCTTTCAAATCCTATATATGTTTCCTGATAGTAATACCCACACGTACACAGAAAAGCAAGCATGTACAAGTGCACATACACAAATAGATACACACAGACTAATAATAAAAACTGGTATGTAATACATTAGCATGGGAGTCAATTAGTAATATTGAGGTGAATCATAGTTATAAATGGATTTCAATACTGAGAAAAGCATAATGGCCCAGGAGGAACAGTACTTCAGTGGAGAAGGACAAATGTACCCAACATCTAAAAATGAAATGACGCAAAGCAAGCACACTTACTGAGGCCCGTATCCCTCACCACTCATACTTCTGAAGAAATGGGTGCTGGGTACGCAGACCCACGAGCCACTGCGGCCCCTCATTAGGAGTTTTGTTTTTTTGGGGGGGCCCGAACCCCCATCAGAGTTGCCCATCCCTGATCTAAGTGATAGATAGTTTTTATTCAGCAGTCATAAAAGCCTTATTTACTTTGAAGAACGACTAAATAGTGACTTTGTCAGACAGCGTAGGCAGCAGCTCTATAGAGATGAGTTGGATAAAATAATAAAGTCATCAAATAAAACAAATGTAATTTACACAAATATGAATAAATGGTTAATAAGTGATAAGCAGTAATGGGCAGGCACTACCATCATGGGACTTTTATTAGTTATTTTATTCTGTGTTGTTACAGCATTCAACCCACACAATAAGTTGGTAGAGCATGGCACTTGCAACGCCAGGGTTGTGGGTTCAATTCCCACAGGTGACCAGTACGAAAATGTATGCACTCACAAATGTTAGAAAAACGCAATTTCCTTTTTATTAATCGAACCGACCTCAAATCACTAATCGCTCAGCACTAATATTTAGCAATCGACAAAATGAAGCCAATACTGGGTATATTTGATTATAATCTACATGTCATTATTATGTACCTAATGTCAGGTAACCTGTAACCCATTTTTGTAACCCATAATCTAATTTACACAAATATGCTTGGTGTTCACTTTGAAAATCCTATACTCTTATACGCTTTCCACTGTCAGATCCCTCTGACTTCCTGTCAACACAATGACATGATGAAACTCCACTACGTGAATGACCAGAGCACATTATCCACACCTGCTGGTGGACACCGGGAATTACAGTGGAACTAAAATCAACGTTACTCAAACTGGCACTCATCATCATCATCAATCAATCCTATCAAGCATCCAGTAACAATGAATTTAACCACTGTTGTTATTACATTTGAACAAGCAACAGAGGTCTGAAAGGATATTCTACTCCTTCCTTAAATGAAACAATCCCCGTTTGAATGTCTTCCACTGTTTCCTCTCCCTCTAACATGCACAGCTAACGTTAGTTCTACATCAGCCCATGAAGGAGGCTGAAGCAAGCCTTCTCATCATACTGGTACTAGAGTAAACGGATGTACAGAAAGAACAATTTTGTTAGTCAGTTTGCCGGTCTGTTTTAAACACACACACTTACCCCTGTAGTATGACAGGCTCTGGGTCCCTCTCTGCTGGCTCAGCCTTCTGCACCACCTCCCTCTTCAGAGTCCCGATCTCCCAGGCAAATGAGTCGATCAGCTACAGTACAGAAAGACGGGAGAATGATCAGTGATGAGGGATAAAGGAAGAGTGATAGAAGCAACCAAGTTGAGAAAGAAATGAAACCGAGTGAGAGTGTGTGTGTACATTTCTTGTATTTGCGTGAGACTACTTTTCACTCATTCCTGCAGACTCGGGAGCAGGGAAAATGTTAGTCACCTCCCAGTGTGTGTGTCCACCCTCGCTTCAGAAGAGCCACTTCCCCTTTACTGACTGGCCAAGACGACAAGGAAAGAGAAAAATACCAATTTCTAGACAAAACAAACCAGAAGAGACGCCAACCTCACATAACATCCTCTAGCCTAAAACATCTCACGCTGATACCGAAGTTTACAAGATAAATAAATCCAGCCATGCAAAACAAATAGTCCAATTTTGAATTTTTCCACAGACCACAGACCAGGTCATATCCAGTATAGGTCACTGTTTCAAACACATGAACACAAAATTAACTGAGTTCACACACACACACACACAACTGTGAAATCTGACTGGACTCATACACGCACCCAGACCCCATCCTCAGTCTATGCTTCTACAGCCATTCCTTGCTCCTTGTTAGTCTAACCATAAATGAACACCAGTCAGCAAACCGCGCACGCACTGCCTGCTACTCTCCCACTACAGCTCACTGCCAAGACACACAGCCGGAGAAGAGCAAACGGAAGCTTTAACACATGCTTAATCCTAGAATCCAATAGATTTAGACAATACAACCTTCCCTAAATAACCACATTAACCATGCTTAAACGACATCAGCTTCTATAGTGAATTACTTACATTAGCAATAGTTCACAATATCTAGTGTAAATCTCCGCTTATCTTGAAAGTGAGTTAGGTAAAATAAGCAATGGTCTAGCATCATTACCACCGAACAAAGACCCCAGCTTGACAACCGTCACCTCTGGGTGTTTTCATTTCATGAGGCGACAAATGTCTTCCTGAAAATCAGGAAGATTGCTCAATTACGTATATGGTTGATTCTAAAGAAGTGGTGTAAATATCCTTGCCTGTGAAGCCCTTTTTGTGCAAAGCAATGATGATGGCATGTGTTTCCTTGCAGGTAACCATGGTTGACAGAGGAAGAACAATGATTCGAAGCACCACCCTCCTTTTGAAGCGTCCAGTCTGTTATTAGAACTCAATCAGCATGACAGAGTGATCTCCAGCCTGATTCTCGTCAACACTCACACCTGTGTTAACGAGAGAATCACTGACATGATGTCAGCTGATCCTTTTGTGGCAGGGCTGAAATGCAGTGGAAATGTTTTTGGGGGATTCAGTTAATTTGCATGGCAAAGAGGGACTTTGCAAATAATTGCAATTCATCTGATCACTCTTCATAACATTCTGGAGTGTACAAACTGAGGCAGCAGACTTTGTGAAAATTAATATTTGTGTCATTCTCAAAACTTTTGGCCACGACTGTACATCTGTCCAAATGAAAGATAACCAGCCATATGTTAGCTATGGGGATTCTTTAAAGTCCAAAATAAGTAAACATTTGTAAACTAAAATGGTCACAAGCAAAGCAATTGACACCACAGAGAGGCAGTGCCATTGAGGCCATCTCCATTTTAAAGTTGCATGTGCCATGCTCTACCAACTGAGCAACAAAGGACCACCATCTGGATAGTGGACAAGTACATACTTCAGGAAAAAGTATAGAGATGGGGGCTCCAACCAGCATGGGGGCTCCAACCGTCTAAGAGCCCAAACATTTACATCTATTTAGCCAAAGCACAAACATCTATAATGTGCTATACTGTATTGTACCCTACTGTGATCTACTATACCTTACTCCACTGGACTGTGCCCTACTCTACTGTGCTCTACTGTACCCCATTCTACTGAACTGTGCTTTACTGTATTCTACTATGCTGTGCTCTACTATAGTGTACCCTACTCTACTGTACTTAAGTGTCTTACAATTAAAGGGCCCATTGACTCTTGATCTAGTGGTCTTGAGACCACTCAAGACCACAAATTCGGTCTTTAATTTGTCGTGGTCTCAACTCACTGGGTCTGGGTCTTTCTTGGGACCAATCTGAAGAAGGAAATGCTCTCTGATCATTGGCTCCCAACCTCCCAACCTATAGGAATCCTAACCAAGTTGACTACATTTAAAATGGTGGAAGCCCTCAACGGCAATGTCCATACTAAATTAAGTAATATTCTCCTTTTATCTCTAGGATTGACACACGACACAAAAACGCCTGTTATTTTACCAAAATAAAGATTGGTAAAATGATAATTCATAATATGCATAGGTAATTAAATCAATCAACACGTTTCAGATTCGTACAATCAACATTGAACATTTTACAGACAACAATAGAGATGATATTGCACTAAATTCAATTGAAAGGTTTGGAAAATCAGGTTAAATCCTGTTGTTACTATTTTGTTAATTTGGTATGCAACTTTTTCCATTATGTTTCTGCACTGACAAATTTAGTGGGGTGGAAAGGAATTCAGGTAAATATTTCAAATATGCAATACCAACAAAGTGTGTGAGTAGTGTGTGTGTGATATATATATATATACACACACACACACATACAGTGGGGCAAAAAAGTATTTAGTCAGCCACCAATTGTGCAAGTTCTCCCACTTAAAAAGATGAGGCCTGTAATTTTCATCATAGGTAGGTACACTTCAACTATGACAGACAACATGAGAAAAAAAATCCAGAAATTCACATTGTAGGATTTTTTATGAATTTATTTGCAAATTATGGTGGAAAATAAGTATTTGGTCACCTACAAACAAGCTCTTTCTGACTCTCACAGTATGTGTACAGTGTAGCTAAAACATGAATGTCCTCCAGTATTTTGGATTTGAGATCAAATTAGCATAATTACATGATAGTACAGAATGCCACCTTTTATTTGAGGGTATTTTCATACATATCTGTTCTACCATTTAGTAGAGGTGTTAAGGTTAAACAAAAATTGGGATCGTTAACATTTAGAAAAATATAAAATAAGAGAAAAACAAAGTATTGCTACAAATGTTTAAATGTAGCTAATTAAACCAAATCACACGCCAGGCACACAACCAATCCCATTTCACGCAAATTTCCCCTCAGATCTGTGCCGCCCATTTCTGTCAGCTAAGTAATAGCTAGCTAGCAAGAACAACAATGAAATGTGGTGTAATTGAAGCTTTTTCTTTTACAAAAAAACAAATGAACATGATCAACCACAACCAAAAGAAGAAGATGGATGATGATGAAGATTGTAGTGTCGGAGATGTTGCTACCAATCCAACACCTCAGAAAAACTCCATGTTCCATAGCTTGCCTTTGCTCCATTTAAAGGGATATCAACCAGATTCCTTTTCCTATCACACAACTTAAGCCAAAAGCACATCCAGTGTAGAGGTCGACCGATTTAAATCGGAATGGCCGATTAAGTCGGGCAGATTTCAAGTTTTCATAACAATCGGAAATCTGTATTTTTGGACACCGATTTTTAAAATATTTTTAATAACTTTATTTAACGAGGCAAGTCAGTTAACACCAAATTCTTATTTTCAATGACGGCCTAGGAACAGTGGATTGTTCAGGGGCAGAACGACAGATTTTTTACCTTGTCGGCTCAGGGATTCAATCTTGCAACCTTACAGTTAACTAGTCCAACGCTCTAACCACCTGCTGCACGAGGAGCCTGCCTGTTACGCGAATGCAGTAAGAAGCCAAGGTAAGTTGCTAGCTAGCATTAAAGTTCTTATAAAAAACAAACAATCATAAATCACTAGTTATAACTACACATGGTTGATATTACTAGTTTATCTAGCGTGTCCTGCGTTGCATATAATCGATGCAGTGCGCGTTTGCGAAAAAGGACTGTCGTTGCTCCAACGTTGCTTAAACAAACATCAATGCCTTTCTTAAAATCAATACACAGAAGTATATATTTTTAAACCTGCATATTTATCTAAAGAAATATATTAACCAGGTGAAATTGTCACTTCTCTTGCGTTCATTGCACGCAGTCAGAGTATATGAAACAGTTTGGGTAGCCTGGCTCATTGCGAACTAATTTGCAAGAAATGTACGTAATTATGACAAAACATTGAAGGTTGTGCAATGTAACAGCAATATTTAGACTTAGGGATGCCATCCGTTAGATAAAATATGGAACGGTTCCATATTTCACTGAAAGAATAAACATTTTGTTTTTTCGAAATTATAGTTTCCGGATTCGACCATATTAATGACCTAAGGCTCGTATTTCTGTGTCTTATTATGTTATAACTAAGTCTATGATTTGATAGAGCAGTCTGACTGAGCGATGGTAGGCACCAGCAGGCTCGTAAGCATTCATTCAAACAGCACTTTTGTGCGTTCTGCCAACAGCTCTTCGCAATGCTCCAAGCATTGCGCTGTTTATGACTTCAAGCCTATCAACTCCAGAGATTAGGCTGGTGTAACCAATGTGAAATAGCTAGCTAGTTAGCAGGGTCTGCGCTAATAGCGTTTCAAATGTCACTCGCTCTGAGACTTGGAGTAGTTGTTCCCCTTGCTCTGCATGGGTAACGCTGCTTCGAGGGTGGCTGTTGTCGATGTGTTCCTGGTTCGAGCCCAGGTAGCGGCGAAGAGAGGGATGTTGTACTGTTACACTGGCAATACTAAAGTGCCTATAAGAACATCCAATAGTCAAAGGTATATGAAATACAAACGGTATAGAGAGAAATAGTCCTATAATAACTACAACCTAAAACTTCTTACCTGGGAATATTGAAGACTCATGTTAAAAGGAACCACCAGCTTTCATATGTTCTCATGTTCTGAGCAAGGAACTTAAACGTTAGCTTTCTTACATGGCACATATTGCACATTGACTTTCTTCTCCAACACTTTGTTTTTGCATTATTTAAACCAAATTGAACATGTTTCATTATTTATTTGAGGCTTTTTTGGTGTCCTGCACAAATGTTATTGGTAACATCGCGGACACTATCCTGTAAGAGGGTTAGTGCTATCTGGGATCCTTGTCGTCCCTACCCTAAACCTAAAAGCAACTTTATTTATTTGCTAGATTCTAGAGCAAATCAATTGATTAATTATTGTGAGAGGAGACTAAACATTTATTTCATTATTGTCACCATCATAATCTGTTAGCCAAATGCAGTAATGGATAACAGTTCAGTTTTCTGTTATACTTTTGAATACAATCAATGTTACATATGTTTATCCAAAACTAATCACCTATGTAAATATGTTTGCAGTTGCACTTTTGAATATAATTATAAAAAGTTGTTTTTATTCTAATGTCTTGCCCACTCTCTAGTGATGTGTTCGACACAATCAAGGTAACAACTGATGACCATTGAGAATGATAGGAATGTCACTTGCATTTTTTTTTTTCTTAAACACATTTTGTCTGGTGATCCATATTTTTTGAAGATCGGAACATCAGTGCTACCAATGAAAAAATACATTTAGAGCCCTGCATACGTGGCGTTAACAGATGTTTGGACATCTATGAACACGCTATCATATCATTTGCAATGAGCCATCACATTGCTGAGAAGTGGGACTGACCACCGAGAACATGGAGGAGGCACACAGCAAAGAACCTAAAAACAGCATCTAAAAACAGCAGCAGTAAGGTAAGCTCCGTCTGGTAGCCATGACTGTGATAAATGGAACTGCACTGCAACCTCACGGTCATAACCAGGACCATATCTGCATTGTGAATTCACTTCATTTCATTTTATGATTTAAAAAAAAAAAATTAAAACGTTAAGAACAATTTTAATTTGTTACATCCCTACCTAGGGCTGAAGCGGTCATGCCATTTTGTCAGCCGGTGATTGTCAAGCAAATAACTGCCGGTCTCAAGGTAATTGACCGGTAATAAACAAACATTTAGCATCTCCTGGCTTCCACGCATAGCCAACAAGCTACTGATGCAGACCTATGGAACATCTACATTTTAAAACGTCTAATAAATCCAAGTAATATATCCTACACAATAAATCCATTATTTATTTTAGACACGTTTAAAGAAACATGACATGAAGAAAATGTAGTCCATTTCAGAAGAACAGAATAGCACTCTCTGATTTGATCTCATATGGCTGTGAGCTACACTACTTCATTTAGCAGACAAGATTTTCTTCGAATTTGGTTGCATTATTTTATAGTATGAAGAATAAGATTAAACAGCTGAATGAAATAGAAATTATACTTTCTCCAAACGATTTGAGGGAGTGAACACATGCAGCTATTCTGTGTTGAGCGGCTAACAAAGAAACAGGTCCTCCTATATGCTTTATTTACAGTTATTTATGTAACTTTAGTTGTGATACAAATGTTGGGCAATATGTTCTGATTTTTAATACATTCTAAGGCTGCATGATGCAACTAACAATCATTTGAAAAAAGTTGCATGAAAGGCTGTACACACTTCATCAGTCTCTTATTCATAATTTGACAAGCACTTGATAATGCCTCAAATTTCCCAGCTGCACCCAGTGTGTGGCTGTAAAGCTCCATAAAAAAAAACAATGCCTTTTGCGGCCAGTGGGCGTCGTGCCCTTGGGCTGAATATAATAATTATAATTCCCTTCTCCTGGCTGTGTGCCGAAGCACTTCTAAACCACATGGGTCTTTCTCACAGGCTACAAGTGAAGACCGACACATCGGGAAGCAACAGGGCGATATTGAAGATATTGGAAGAATTGTCCACATTTACTTTTTGTCAGCCGACAAGATGAGTAGACCTAACGAACAGCAAACGCAAAAGCCTGTCAATCTACTATCCCCTTGGTACAAAGGTTGACCTATTCTCTTCTGTGCCAGAAATAAATATTCCAAACATAGTCTGCGACAGTTGTGGGATGCAATAGATACCAAATTAATACAACCACTAGCGTCAAAAAACCTGTTTTAAGCAATAAGTCTGATGCAAAGATGAGAACATTTAGCTTAAAATTTTGATAAACTATTATGCTATTTCTTCACATTATAAGCGCAGCAATGCATACACAGAAGTAGGCTATGATTGCGAATGTTTCATTAGCAGGAAAACACCACGCTCCAAAGTCACCACAAATGCGATTATGCACGTAATGCCTTTTATTATAAAGGAGTATTTTTATGGTAAAATATCTTCCCCAAAACTGAAACTCGATGCATATGTATGCCAGTTAGGCTCTACACTCGTTGTAAAGTGGATTCATGCGTTTCATTTTAAGAGGTTATTTAGCCACTTTAGTTGTGATACAAACCTTATCATGAGGCGTGCTACATGAGGTGTGAGACCTATGATTTGAAAAAGTTGCAGCGTAAGGCTAGTATTTGGTCCCATATTGCTTCTACCCAATGACAACAAACGTGCAGCTTGTTGGGTGCATTTGCTGTTTGTTTTGGGATGTTTATGGGCCATGTCTAGTGAAGGGTGTCTGGAGTAATTTTCTTTATAACAGAGCATAGACAATGTTTCTGAACACTTCGAAATACATCCTGATGCTGCAATGATTAACTTCTTATGGCTGCAGGGGCAGTATTGAGTAACTTGGATGAAAAGGTGCCCAGAGTAAACAGCCAGCTCCTGTCTCAGTTGCTAATATATGCATATTATTATTAGTATTGGATAGAAAACACTAAAAAGTTTCCAAAACTGTCAAAATATTGTCTGTGCGTATAACAGAACTGATATTGCAGGTGAAACCTTGAGGAAAATCAAACCAGGAAGTGGCTTCTATTTTGAAAACTCCATGTTCCATAGCCTGCCTTTGCTCCATTTAAAGGGATATCAACCAGATTCCTTTTCCTATCGCATCCTCAAGGTGTCAGTCTTCAGACATAGTTTCAGGCTTTTATTTTGAAAAATGAGCCAGAAAGATAACATCGCGTCAGGTGTTCGCATGAGTGTTGCTCACGCAACAGTTTGGGCAGCCATTGCTTTCCCTCTCCTACTGAAAAATACAGTTGCGGTTGATATATTATCAATTATATATTTTAAAAACAACCTGAGGATTGATTATAAAAAACGTTTGACATGTTTCTGTGGACATTACGGATACTATTTGAAATGTGTCTGCGTTGTCGTGACCGCTCTTTCCTGTGGATTTCTGAACATAACGCGCCAAACAAACGAGGTATTTTGGATATAAAAATAATCTTTATGGAATAAAAGGAACATTTATTGTGTAACTGGGAGTCTTGTGAGTGAAAACATCCGAAGATCAAAGGTAAACGATTCATTTTGATTGCTTTTCTGATTTGTGACCTACTTGATGCTAGGTGTACATAATGTTTTGTCGAGTGATCGATAAACTTACAAATGCTTGGATTGCTTTCGCTGTAAAGCATATTTTCAAATTCTGACACGACAGGTGGATTAACAAAAGGCTAAGCTGTGTTTTGCTATATTGTACAGGATTTTTCATAATCATGGCAGCATCCAAGTGAATGTATGTGTTCAAACTAGGACTGTCAAAGTTAAAATAAAAAAGCATTGTGTTACATTTTTAATACTGTAAATATTTTTGACTCCATTAATCGCATCTCTATTTCTTCACCGCACTGACCTTAACACATACGTTACTGCACGGACCCTATACCACACACTGCACTCGATGACAACTGCTGTTATGTAGCACCTTACGTCTTAAAAATCCACTATGTGCGCAGTTGAACAACACTTTTTAAAGGAGAACTTAAGAGTTCAACCATAAACACATTCCCAGGCGTTTCATTAGAGAACAGCAAAAATATAATTTGTACAGAAGTAGCTAGCTAGTAAAGCTAACATTAGCTATCTAGCTAAACAAAATATTGTTTACTATGCCATGGCTGAATGCCTCTTAATATAGCTCTAATTTCCCACAATGGCTCCCCCCCCATCCATAACATTCTAAGAAAGTTGAAGCTCATTTACAGCATTTCTAAACAATTTACAAACTCTAAAATGCTATTTGGAGATCTCAAAAACAAGCAAAAATTACCCCAGCCATTATTGCTGGCGTGAATGAGGAAGCTACAGCAATCTATCTACAAACACATTGCCTATTAGCGGCAACATGAATTCACATTAACTCATCACCAGATTAAAAACTATAATTTAATACGTACATAAAAGTTAGCAGAAAAGGTATATTATTAACAGATGGTAAACAAATACATTTGCTTGAAATATTTATTTTTCAGATTTCCTGTTAATTTCTTGCAATTCTACACATTTTGTCTGGGGTGGGGAGACATTTTTGCAGTTTTAAAAGCTAATTTCCTGCAATTCTACACAGAATGCCATGACTTATGCCATCCGAGTAAACGCTCATGAATTACGGACCGGCCTCGCAGGGTTAGTTAGGGCCCCCGGGAACATGCCCTGTTGGTAATTCACCCATGATAACTACAAGTTTAAATAGCTGGTTAGACTAACTAGACTAATTTACCAATCGAAAAATGTTTAGCTGACATTGTCTAATTGAGTGACTGTCAGTGAGTGACATATAACAAGCGGAAAACTGCTGATGCACAACCAAGTTTCGAAATTGCACCTTGTGTATTCTACTAACAATCAACAATAAGTTGAGCCGCCAACAGTGTTCCTAAATAAAAAAAATACAAAGTCCCGACCTCGGGGTCCTCATATGTAGCTACGGCCGCGTGTGTGTGTGTGTGTGTGTGTGTGCGTGCAAGTGTTAACCTTCAAGAACATTGATAACAGGGAGTAGGCCTAAGGTGGTTGCTGAGGGGAGAAGGGCTCATAATAATGGCTGGAATGGAGCAAATAGAATGATGTCAAACACCTGGTTGCCATGTGTTTTATGTATTTGATACCATTCCAGCCACGTTCTCCCCAATGTTCCTCGGCCTTCATTGTAAATAAGAATCTGTTCTTAACTGACTTGCCTAGTTAAATAAAGGCAAAATAAAAAATTAAGGTGTCACCAACCTCCTGTGGAGTAGGCCTACTTAAATATTGGGAGCATTGTGTTTATGATACAGATTCATTTTGTTTCCGTCCCTGCAATGCACTGCTTTTTAAATGGACAAATCTTTCTTTAGGACCAAATTTGAGCAAATATTTTTTTTAAAATTAAAATCGTGATAAACTAACAAAAATCATTTGATTATTCACAATTCATTATTTGAATTGTTTGACAGCCCTAGTTCAAACATCTTCTATTCTCACTTACAAAAAACGTAATACAAAATTACACCTGACATCATTCAGTTACTAATGGGCAAGACAAACCGGGCGGCAGGTAGCCTAGTGGTTAGAGCGTTGGACTAGTAACCGAAAGGTTGCAAAATCGAATCCCCGAGCTGACAAGGTAAAAATCTGTCATTCTGCCCCTGAACAAGGCAGTTGGCCTAGGAACAGTGGGTTGTCATTGACAATAAGATTTTGTTCTTAACTGACTTGCCTAGTTAAATAAAGGTAAATAAATATACACTGCTCAAAAAAATAAAGGGAACACTTAAACACCACAATGTCACTCCAAGTCAATCACACTGGAAGCAACACTGATTGATAATACATTTCACATTCTGTTGTGCAAATGGAATAGACAACAGGTGGAAATTATAGGCAATTAGCAAGACACCCCCAATAAAGGAGTGGTACTGCAGGTGGGGACCACAGACCACTTCTCAGTTCCTATGCTTCCTGGCTGATGTTTTGGTCACTTTTGAATGCTGGCGGTGCTTTCACTCTAGTGGTAGCATGAGACAGAGTCTACAACCCACACAAGTGGCTCAGGTAGTGCAGCTCATCCAGGATGGGACATCAATGCGAGCGGTGGCAAGAAGGTTTTCTGTGTCTGTCAGCGTAGTGTCCAGAGCATGGAGGCGCTACCAGGAGACAGGCCAGTACATCAGGAGACGTGGAGGAGGCCGTAGGAGGGCAACAACCCACCAGCAGGACCGCTACCTCCGCCTTTGTGCAAGGAGGAGCACTGCCAGAGCCCTGCAAAATGACCTCCAGCAGGCCACAAATGTGCATGTGTCTGCTCAAACGGTCAGAAACAGACTCCATGAGGGTGGTATGAGGGCCCGACGTCCACAGGTGGGGGTTGTGCTTACAGCCCAACACCGTGCAGGACGTTTGGCATTTGCCAGAGATCACCAAGATTGGCAAATTCGCCACTGGTGCGTTTGCTGCCTGCGAAATCCTCCCGCACGACCGGTTTGGCGGTGGGTCAGTCATGGTGTGGGGTGGCATTTCTTTGGGGGGGCCGCACAGCCCTCCATGTGCTCGCCAGAGGTAGCCATTAGGTACCGAGATGAGATCCTCAGACCCCTTGTGAGACCATATGCTGATGCGGTTGGCCCTGGGTTCCTCCTAATGCAAGACAATGCTAGACCTCATGTGGCTGGAGTGTTTCAGCAGTTCCTGCAAGTGGAAGGCATTGATGCTATGGACTGGCCCGCCTGTTCCCCAGACCTGAATTCAATTGAGCACATCTGGGACATCATGTCTCGCTCCATCAACCAACGCCACGTTGCACCACAGACTGTCCAGGAGTTGGCGGATGCTTTAGTCCAGGTCTGCGAGGAGATCCCTCAGGAGACCATCCGCCACCTCATCAGGAGCATGCCCAGGCGTTGTAGGGAGGTCATACAGACACGTGGAGGCCACACATACTACTGAGCCTAATTTTGACTTGTTTTAAGGACATTACATCAAAGTTGGATCAGCCTGTAGTGTGGTTTTCCACTTTAATTTTGAGTGTGACTCCAAATCCAGACCTCCATGGGTTGATACATTTGATTTCCATTGATAATTTTTGTGTGATTTTGTTGTCAGCACATTCAACTATGTAATGAAAAGTATTCAATAAGCATATTTAATTCATTCAGATCTAGGATGTATTAGTTTAGTGTTCCCTTTATTTTTTTGAGCAGTATATATATTTTTTTTAAATGGACCCAATGACTCAGAACCGTGATGCAGTAATTACATGCAAGGGATATGAAACAAATACTAAACTTTAGACTAATTGAATACACTAAGTGAATTTTTCCAAAAACGTATGATTTCTACAAACAGATCTGTATGAAAATACCCTCAAATAAAAGTGACATTCTTTCCTATCACCTTATAGTAATCATTTGATCTTATAACCAAAATGCTGGAGTAGAGCCAAAATGTAAATGTTAGCTTCACTGTCCAAAGTATAGAGTATATAGCCTTTCATCTTTCCCTTGGTCTGGTAAGCCACATGAACAGGAACTGATTTATGACTGGACTGATACGACTCAGGTTGAAGTCAGACAGATTCCTGGAATTTCAGTCTGGAGTGGACCTAATGACACTTCCCTTTTTTCCCCACTTTCCTTTTCATCCTCCTCTCCATTACATTTTAATCATTTAGTAGGAAGCGCTTACCCAGAACGACTTACAGTTTGTGCATTCATCTTAAGATAGCTAGATGAAACAACCACTTATTTCACTGTTGTCGTAAGTACAGCAATGTCAGTGACAGTACGAAAAGACAAGTGCAAGGTTTTTATTAATTTTATTTTAATTATTTTTTTTCTGGGTGGGGGGGGGCATATGTCTTATTTAAAAAACTCTTTGAAGAGGTAGGTTTTTCAGATGTTTTCGGAACAAGGGCAGCGACTCTTCCATCGTAGCATCAAGGGGAGGCTGGTTCCAGAACTGAGGTGCCTGGACAGAGACGAGCCTTGACTGGGCTGAGCAGGAGCTGACTTCCCATAAGGGTGGGATGGCCAACAGTTCCAGAGGTGGCAGAATGGAGTGCTCAGGTTGGGATGTAGGGTTTGAGCATTGCCTAAATGTAGGAAGGGGCAGTTCACATTGCTGCTCCGTAGGTAAGCACCATGATCTTGCAGTAGGTTTAGACTGAAGAAGGGGCGAAGGAAAAAAGTAGTTGCATGTCATCTGCGCATAGCAATGATAGGAGAGACCATGAGAGAACATGACAGAGCCGAGTGACTTGGTGTATAGAGAAAAGAGGGATAAATCTATGAAGATGAGAACAGAGGAGAGAGTCAGCTTTGGCAGAGCGGAGATCCTCCGTGACAGAGTAGAGCAGTCTCAGTTGACTGACCCGTCTTGAAGCCTGACTGATTAGGGTCATGAAGATCATTGAGAGAGAACGAGATAGTTGGTCAGAGACGGCACGCTCAAGTGTTTTGGAAAGAAAAGAAAGGGATTCCGGTTTATAGTTTGAAAGAGGGATCGGGTGATGGTTTATTTTATTTGAAAAAAAAAGAAGTTTGTATTTACCCACTTTTTCGATCTTGTTTCATCGCTGCAACTCCCCAGCGAGCTCGGGAAGAGAAGGTCGAGTCATGTGTTCTCCAAAACATGACCAGCCAAACCACGCTCACTTAACCCGGAAGCCAGCCGCACCAATGTGCCGGAGGAAACACCGCTCACCTGACGACCGAGGTCAGACTGCAAACGCCCAACCCGCCACAGGTGTAGCTAGAGCACTATGAGCCCACCAGGGCCAAACCCTCCCCTAACCCGCTGGGCCAATTGTGCGCTGCCCTATGGGACTCCCGATCTTGGCCGGTTGTAATACAGCCCAGGTTAACAAACAGATCAACGACCATTTCGAATCCCGCCATACCTTCTCCGCTATGCAATCTGGTTTCTGAGCTGGTCATGGGTGCACCTCAGCCACGCTCAAGGTCCTAAACGATATCATAACCACCATCGATAAAAGACAGTACTGTGCAGCAGTCTTCATCAACCTGGCCAAGGCTTTCAACTCTGTCAATCGCAGACTCAATAGCCTTGGTTTCTCAAATGACTGCCTCGCCTGGCACACCAACTACTTCTCAGACCGAGTTCAATGTGTCAAATCGGAGGGCCTGTTGTCCGGACCTCTGGCAGTCTATGGGGGTACCGCAGGGATACTCAGGCCGACTCTTTTCTCTGTATATATCAATGATGTTGCTCTTGCTGCTGGTGATTCTCTGATCCACCTCTACGCAGACAACACCATTCTGTATACTTCTGGCCCTTTTTTGGACACTTAACTAACCTCCAAACGAGCTTCAATACCATACAACACTTCCTCTGTGGCCTCCAACTGCTCTTAAAACGCTAGTAAAACTAAATGCATGCTCTTCAACCGATCGCTGCCTGCTCCCGCTGGCCCGACTAGCATCACTATTCTGGACGATTCTGACTTGGTATTTGTAGTTGTCCACATCTTCTTAGGTATCTGGTTAGACTGTAAACTCTCCTTCCAAACTCACATTAAGCATCTCCAATCCAAAATTAAAATTCCGCAACAAAGCCTCCTTCACTCATCCTGCCAAACGGACTATCCTACCGATCCTAGACTTCGGGGAAGTCATTTAAAAAATTGCCTCCAACAATCTACTCAGCAAATTGGATGTAGTCTATCACAGTGCCATCCGTTTTGTCACTAAATCTCCATATACTACCCACCACTGCGACCTGTATGCTTTCATTGGCTGGCCCTCGCTACATATCCATTGCCAAACCCACTGGCTCCAGGTCATCTATAAGTCTTTGCTAGGTAAAGCCCCACCATATCTCAGCTCACTGGTTACCTATGCGCCACCCAGCCGTAGCACACGCTCCAGCAGGTATATTTCACTGGTCATCCCCAAAGCCAACATCTCCTTTGGCCGCCTTTCCTGCCAGTTTTCTGATGCCAATGACTGGAACGAACTGCAAAAGTCACTGAAGCTGGAGACTTATATCACTGCACCTGTACACAGCCTATCTGTAAATAGCCCACCCAACTACCTCAACCCCATATTGTTTTTTATTGTTGCTCTTTTGCACCCCAGTATCTGTACTTGCACGTCACCATCTGCACATCTATCACTCAAGTGTGAATGCCAAATTGTTATTATTTCGCCACTATGGCCTATTTATTACCTTACCTCCCTAATCTTACTACATTTGCACACACACTGTATATATATTTCTCTATTGTGTTATTGACTGCACGTTTGTTTATCCCATGTGTAACTGTTGTTTTTTAAAATCACAATGCTTTGCTTTATCTTGGCCAGGTCGCAGTTGTAAATGAGACTTGTTCTCAACTAGCCTACCTGGTTAAATACAGGTGAACTCAAATTAAAACAGGAACTATGAACCTGTCCCAGACCATTATACCTCCTACACCAAACTTTACAGTTGACACCATGTATTCGGGCAGGTAGCATTCTCCTGGCATCCGCCAAACACAGATTTGTCCGTTGGACTGACCGATGGTGAAGCGTGATTCGTCACTCCAGAGAACGCGTTTCCACTGCTCCAGAGTACAATGTTGGCAAGTTTTACACCACTCCAGCCGGCACTTGGCATTGCACATGGTGATCTTAGGCTCCTGCTTGGCCATGGAAACCCATTTCATGAAGCTCCCGACGAAAAGTTATTGTGCAGACCTTGCTCCTGCTCGGCAGTGAGTGTTCAAATCAAGGACATACGATTTTTAACCACTCAGCGGTCCCGTTCTGTGAGCTTGTGTGGCCTACCGCTTTGCGATGTGGCCTACCACTTTGCGGTTGAGCCATTGTTGCTCCTATACGTTTCCACGTCACAATAACAGCACTTACAGTTGAGCAGGGCAGCTCTAGCAGGGCAGAAATCTGACGAACTGATTTGTTAGAAAGGTGGCATCCCATGACGGTGCCACGTTGAAAGTCACTGATCTCTTCAGTAAGGCCATTCTACTGTCAATGTTTGTCTATGGAGATTGCAAGGCTGTGTGCTCAATTTTATACACCTGTCAGCAACTTGTGTGGCTGGAATAGCCGAATCCACTCATCACCGCATACTTTTGTATATATAGTTTAGTTGGCACTGGACCAAGGTATGGTTGCGCTCTCCCTGGTGCACATCTACATTCAACACCTAGGTGCATTCTGCTGATTTCTCACATAGACACCCATCTTATATCAGGTTACAGACCAGCTAACTAGGTCTAAGACCCCTAGCGAGTGCAACAATTTTATCAGGCTAGTTATTGGTTTCGTAAAAGCCGCCACACGTACCGAGCATTCAGCAGTTCAAAAAAATGATTAAAGGTGTCCCCATGCTTCTGGTCTGAAACAGTTCTTGCATATATTATGACAACATTTGGGTCTTCGGCAAGCGGTTTTTACGGCTGTTCATGCACACCGCGTTTTTTCCCTGAGGCTAGCCGAAGTCCTGTAGCTGAAGTCTGCGCCCCTTCGTCTGATTTGTCAACAGTAAGGATTCTTCCATTAAGTGTTTGTCGTCATTCAACGAGAGACGACTGGTTTTCATGCACATTTTTTCTCTTGATAAATACTGCACCACACACTAAGATATCCTTGGAAAAATTAATTCGATTTCTGTAGTTATTTTAGATTAATTCCGATTATTTTGAGGAAATGTATACTGCCTACGGCGTCTCGAGGGACAAGTACCTTTGCCGCTTTTTTCTCGTTTTTCAAACAAAGGTCTTTTAAGGGAGTATTCAAAGCACAGATGTTCACTTCGCCTTGCCGAGTTCTGCTAGGAGCAAACCAAACCTAGCATGCAGATGCCTTAAGTAGGCTAATATGTGGAAGGGAAGCACTTAGTATAGTCTGGCTAGGGCAATTCTAGTTATCTCCACTTTATTTCTTTGTCATTTACCTCTCATCCCCTTTCCCTTCTTCCCTCCTCCCCTGCTAAAGCATCACATGTACGATAGGCTGTTACAGCAGCCTTACTGTATTTCCTATTGAACACCACAACCACATGAAGCATTTGATTTACTATATGAGATGAATGGCTTCAAAGAAATGAACTGGTATAAAAATAGTGGTTGTGTTCTATGAAACACAACAGTTCAAAAGAGAGTAACCTATTACTCTCCCATTCAGAGTGAAGATCTAGTGTTTATTGGAATCAGTATATCTTCTAACCCTTTTCACAGCAATGAGGGGTGTGGTGTGGTGGTGCTGTGTGTAGGTCTATAAATTACTCTTTCTCCCCCAAGTGAGATAGCAGGGTTTAAACAGTTAACAGCCATAATATATGCCTGCCTCGGGATATGGGTCCTTGAGTAGGCCTTTGACCTCCTGAAGCATTTTTAGGCTAAAGAGACTCACTAGCTAAAGTCCCAGCAAGTTCCCAGCACATAACCACCAGATTTATTGAAAGAGGAGCTTCTCACTGAGTTCACAGCTTAAATGTGGTAGATGTCATTACTACAGAGAGATTAGTCTGAGCTGTGGGTTCGTGACTCTATGGTAACGCGTGCTAAACTACAACTAAATCACATTTCATATGTAGGGTATTTATAAATCTGATGCATGGACATTGAGAGGAGAAAAAGAAAGAACATGGGGACTGATTAATGTCAACAAAACTAACCCAAACTTCCTCTCAAATAAGTATCAACTGAGTAACTTGATAAAACACAACTAGAACAGGCCGTTAAGGACAGAACAAAAACAAACCACAAGGAGTTTCAGGAAGGTGCCTCCTATCTACCCCCCCTCCTAATCTTCTCCTTTGTTTATCTTCTCTCCCTCCATACCTTGAAGAAGCTCCCTTTCTTCTCCCTGAGGCTGGGTTGGATGAGTGTGCTTGTTGACATGCTATCCTCCTGTCCTTCGTCGTGCCTGTGTTTGTTTCTGTGGGGGAGGAAAATGTCATTAGCTGGGTTTGTTTCCATACAATTGACAGATTTTCATTAAAATCTACATTTTCCCACCAGCGGGGTGTTTACACCAAACTGACGTGTTGCGGATAAACGGATGCACGTGATGACGTAGTGCATGTAAAGATAACTTTAAAAAATACAAGTTTAAAAATAGCTTTCCATCGCAATATCAACTCTACTGGTGGTTTTTGTCTGTAAAAATGTTGCGTTAAATAGAGAGTGTGCCCTATCCAGCCAACAGCTCACAGATGCAGTGCAGTTATACCCTGATTATACATGATGAGAGTACGGACAAAAGACTGAGATTATTTTTAATTGTCAAACGACAGCCAAGCATCGATCATCATGTCATCAGAATAAGACCCTCGATATTTATTGGAAAGCAGCATCAAGCTCATCACCGTGTACGTTCACCACCCAGTGAAGTTCATCATAACGTATTTCATCTGTAGGCTAATAAACGGCACGCTTTCCCGAGTCGTAGTGGGAGAAGCACATAACATCTTATCGCATGACTCCAAGTTTACTTCGATATGATGGTTATTATATCAATATTTCTTCTGCGATTTCTCACACAATTTATTTTAACTACACAAAAAGATCGCACCCTAGCGTATTTTGTTTTGTCGACATTTGGAATGTTTACCGTAAATGTGCTTTTTCCATCAGGCCTGTCCTGAGATTTTAAATCCAGTTAGGCTAGTGTCCGCCCTCCAGTACAGCCCAGTACTGTCTAGTTCAGGCGTCCCCAATTAAATTCAGTTATGAGCCGATTTTTCCAGATATAGTATTTGACAAAACAGAATTATTTCAAACCACACCTCTAGACTTTTTACACATTGACATGTTACAGCCTGAATTTAAAAAGGATTAAATTGAGGGGAAAAAAAGTGTCTACACACAATACCCCATAATGTGAAAGTGGAATTATTTTACACTTAAATGTCTTGCGTCAATAAGTATTCAACCCCTTTGTTATGACAAGCCTAAAAAAGTTAAGGAGTAAAAATGTGCTTAACAAGTCATATAATAAGTTGCATGCACTCACTGTGTGCAATAATGTATAACGTGATCGCAAAAGCTCGCAACTGGCGATGATTGGAAGACTGCTCCTGCCTGTCGATGCAGGAGCCTACAGTCCTCCTCGATGCGCTCTGCAGAAAATGGGAGAACAGCAATACATCACATCCATAGGACATGATCCAATTCTGATTGGAGTTTGATATTGTCATGTGTGATTATTTTACCTTACATTTTTTACTTGTCCTGGGCAAGCGGACATGCATTAATATCGAGCCCTGTATCTGTTGTGCTCCATCATCGCAGAAGAAAATAATTACATGAGCTCCAGTACCATCATGTTTGTGCCTGCTGACTGGTTGCCTTGGTTAGGAGTAAGAACCAGAAGGTTACACTTGCAGCTCTATTATTGCGTCGCAGGCTTCTTGTTTTTTCCTTTTTATGATTTGAGTGCAAGTACTGAGCACTAAATCCATCAAAACAAATCCTTTGCTCGAATGGTAAAAAATGCTGGGTCGTTCCACCAATTAGGTGCCTTTCACCCTTGGCAGAAAGTGGATGTTTCTGATTCAGGGATAAAGTATATTCAACCAAACTCTGCCCATGTGTCTTTCTAGGTCTGCTACAAGTTTGAGTAGTGTAACTTGCTGGAAAAAAACATTGATTTCACAACATTTTTACATTGTCATAAATTGCCACAAATCCAACATAAATCCCCTTGTCACAAGGGAAATGGAAGCTTGTTGTGTGCAATAGGGAGGGATAATGGAACTCAAGCTTTAAAAAAAAATTATTGTTAAAATATTTCTAGCCTGTCTAAGGGTAAGAGGGTTGACTTATGCTCGACCTGCTCAGTTTTCCACCACAAAACACCAGAAAATGACCAAAGAGTAGAACCAGCTCTTTTATTAGATGTTCAATGTTCATTTAGGATTTTTTTTTTACGGAAAAGTTTCACCATATTAAACTATATACTATATCATTTTTTTTACCTTAATGTGATTTAGTGATGTCATTTTAAATAAATAAATCTTCAGGAATTACTTTATGGCAACAAAAAATCTAGAGTTTTAAAATGATGGTGAAAACTTGGGAGAATTTTAAAATGCTGAATTTTCGCACTTTAGCAAGTCTTGATTCATATTAAAAATTTGATTTATTGATTTTGAATGTTGCCTTTATTAAAAAGGGCACTTCATTTAATATAACAGGCTTTTAAAATGCAATATTTGTGCACAATATCTACCTAAAATATCAAAGAGACGCAAAAGGTTCTCATTTAGTAGTAGTAGTAGTAGTAGTAGTAGTAGTAGTAGTAGTAGTAGTAGTAGTAGTAGTAGTAGTAGTAGTAGTAGATGGGTGGAATATGCCACCTGAAAAGACGAAACAAGCCATTCACATGCTAATGTTAAGGTAGGGCTGGAAAATTGCAGTATCTTTATGTCCCTTCTCTATGTGTGAGGGCAGCCTCGTCATAAACCTGCATTTTCTCTGAGCGGACAAGCTTTGATAAGTATTGTGTTTAACCAATTGTGAACGAGTAAACTCCAAACACTGGCCAGCACACAGTATAAGACATGACACATCTGAGACTGTGGACTGTAGATAGAGGAGCACACAATCTGAACTATCCCTCCAAGATCCAAATCTATTTCTAAATAATATTCAGGACGATTTGAACACACTGAACCTGCTATTCTCTCTATCGGAGAGAGGGGAAAAACTATTAGCTAAGTAATTAACTGCCAGTCTTAGCACACTTCTTAAATTCCTTACCTCAAGTTATACTAGGACTTCAACAAAGCTCAACCGTAATATTGTGTGCCCTCAACATCTCACACTATCTCAACATGACAACTCGTCAAGACAAGCTTGATCTGTCCGCCTGTGTTTTCTGAAACATCGCTTTAGGGAAAACGTTGTACTTTCTGATGATTTTTCTCCTCTCTCGGTTACCAGCTACCTACTCATTAGATTGGTGAGACTTAACTTCTTATGTCTGGGGGCAGTATTGAGTAGCTTGGATGAATAAGGTGCCCAGAGTAAACTGCCTGCTACTCAGTCCCAGTTGCTAATATATGCATATTATTAGTATATTTGGATAGGAAACAATCTGAAGTTTCTAAAACTGTTTGAATAATGTCTGTGAGTATAACAGAACTCAAATGGCAGGCAAAAAAAAAAAAAAAGTGGGAATTCTGAGTTTGGTTGTTTTTAACTCATTCTCTATTGAAGATAGTGGGATATTGGTCATGATACACTTCCTAAGGCTTCCACTAGATGTCAACAGTCTTTAGAATCGTGTTTGATGCTTCTACTGTAAAGTGGGGGCGAATGAGAGGGGAATGAGGAGAAGAGTATCTAATGTTCCATGTATAACACTTGTATTTTCATCAACATTTATAAGTATTTCTGTAAATTGATGTGGCTCTCTGCAAAATCACCGGATGTTTTTGGAACGACTGAACATAACGCGCCAATGTATACTGTTATTTTTTTTATATAAATATGAACAAAACATACATGTATTGTGTAACATGAAGTCCTATGAGTGTCACCTGATGAAGATCAAAGGTTAGGGATACATTTTATCTCCATTTCTGCTTTTTGTGACTCCTCTCTTTGGCTGGAAAAATGGCTGTGTTTTTCTGTGACTTGGCTCTGACCTAACATAATTGTTTGTGATGCTTTCACCGTAAAGCCTATTTGAAATCGGACACTGTGGTGGGATTAACAAGAAGTATATCTTTAAAATGGTGTGAAATGCTTGTATGTCTGAGGAATTTTAATTATGAGATTTCTGTTTTGAATTTAGCGCCCTGCACTTTCACTGGCTGTTGTCATATCGATCCCGTTAGTGAGATCTCAGCCATAAGAAGTTTTAAAGGATGGCAGCAGTCCTGCACATTGTTTAAGAATTAATTGATCTGTGGTCTTTTGCAAAGCTTTGTTATAGCATTCGCTGTGATCTACCATCTTCTGCTCAGACGTACTGTGATTTTAGGGGAATGGTGCATGGTACATTATTTTGTTATGGTTACTGTCTTTTTTAGCTGATGACTATGGATCTCATGGCAGGAGAAATATGTGTTTATTTTCCACAGAATCCACTACCGGAGCAAAACTCACAGGCACGTGTAGCTTGCCTTGGGGCTAATCTGGGTGCTGAGTGTCTGCGTTGGCAGCAATCATCCTGTCCTGCTCAAACCACAGGATGCATTCATTTTAACAGAGCCACTGCAGGGCTGCTCTGTGAGCCTAGAATTGTGAGAGCATCTATGAACTTCAGTGCTATGGAAATGGTGCTGCTCTATGGCCCTCCCACTATAATCATGACTCTTTCAAGAATCTTCTGCTTCTGTTGTGGATGCATGTACATGTAGGCACACAGGGCTGTGGCTCTCAAAAATGTTTGTACCCTTCTATTTCTTCATGTTTTCACTGTAGCTGATGCCATTAATCTACAGAGCAACCTGCATACTATTACTAGAGCAAACTATGTCCTTTCACTTGACTCTTAAGGGTGTATGAAGCATATATCGGGCGGCAGGGTAGCCTAGTGGTTAGAGCGTTGGACTAGTAACTGAAAGGTTGCAAGTTCAAATCCCCGAGCTGATAAATTACAAATCTGTCGTTCTGCCCCTGTTCCTAGGCGGTCATTGAAAATAAGAATTTGTTCTTAACTGACTTGCCTAGTTAAATAAAGGTAAAATAAAAAAATAAAAAGATCACAATTATACTGTTTAGCATTGTACCACCATTCATCAGCCCAATTGTCGATATCAGGTATTCCCAGACGCCAAATAAAAATGTGACTCACATGTTGTTTTTTTAAATACCAAAAAATTGTAATACATTTTTAAAATAATTTTTCACATTTTCAAACAGTCCATTTAGTAGGGCCCGTGTCCATAGAGACACATACCAGCTCTGCTGGTAGTACTGCCACTACCAGCACTACTACACCTTCACCTGTCGATGACACAAGTTGTTCTGCTTCCATGAGCACATCCAAAGCTAGCATCAGTAATTCTACATTTGTTGTTAGCTCAGCTAGCATGGACACTGACCAGTTGTGAATCTGATGCAGCCGAACAGCTACTGCCCCCTTACCCGGGAATGCACCAAACAACAGACAGGGACGTTGGACATCGAAGAGGCGCAAATAGGATGAGAACTACATTAATTTGGGGTTCACTTATATTGGGAGTAGTGCCTTTCCTCAGCCATAGTGTGTTATATGTGCAGAAGTACTAGATCACAACTTGATGATACCTTCACTCTTGTGCAGATATTTATAAACAAAACATGGCAATTTGAAAAATAAGCCACCAGAGTTTTCTGAGCGAGAATTAAGACAACTTTCGAGTAGTAAGACATGTATAAAAGCAACAGATACCATTAATTACAAGGGTCTAGAAGGGTCTTGTATGGTGAGCTACCGAGTACCTCGGACAGGCAAGCACTATACTATTGTGGATGACTTGCTCATTCATAGCTGGGGCAATGCCGGGGAAAAGGCCCCCCAAAAAACTAGAGAGACAATATGTCTTCATCAAACAACACTGTTTCACGACGCATCAGTGACATGGCAGGAGATATTGTGAAACAATTACTGCTTATTACTGCTTCGCATACAAGCCAGTGAATTCTATGCGTTACAGCTGGATGAGTCAACATACGTGGTGGGCCTGGCACAGCTCCTGGTATACAGTGGGGCAAAAAAGTATTTAGTCAGCCACCAATTGTGCAAGTTCTATCACTTAAAAAGATGAGGCCTGTAATTTTCATCATAGGTACACTTCAACTATGACAGACAAAATGAGAAAAAAAATCCAGAAAATCACATTGTAGGATTTTTTATGAATTTATTTGCAAATTATGGTGGAAAATAAGTATTTGGTCAATAACAAAAGTTTCTCAATACTTTGTTATATACCCTTTGTTGGCAATGACAGAGGTCAAACGTTTTCTGTAAGTCTTCACAAGGTTTTCACACACTGTTGCTGCTATTTTGGCCCATTCCTCCATGCAGATCTCCTATAGAGCAGTGATGTTTTGGGGCTGTTGCTGGGCAACACAGACTTTCAACTCCCTCCAAAGATTTTCTATGGGGTTGAGATCTGGAGACTGGCTAGGCCACTCCAGGACCTTGAAATGCTTCTTACGAAGCCACTCCTTCGTTGCCCGGGCGGTGTGTTTGGGATCATTGTCATGCTGAAAGACCCAGCCACGTTTCATCTTCAATGCCCTTACTGATGGAAGGAGGTTTTCACTCAAAATCTCACGATACATGGCCCCATTCATTCTTTCCTTTACACGGATCAGTCGTCCTGGTCCCTTTGCAGAAAAACAGCCCCAAAGCATGATGTTTCCACCCCCATGCTTCACAGTAGGTATGGTGTTCTTTGTATGCAACTCAGCATTCTTTGTCCTCCAAACACAACGAGTTGAGTTTTTACCAAAAAGTTATATTTTGGTTTCATCTGACCATATGACATTCTCCCAATCTTCTTCTGGATCATCCAAATGCTCTCTAGCAAACTTGTGACGGGCCTGGACATGTACTGGCTTAAGCAGGGGGACACGTCTGGCACTGCAGGATTTGAGTCCCTGGCGGCGTAGTGTCTTACTGATGGTAGGCTTTGTTACTTTGGTCCCAGCTCTCTGCAGGTCATTCACTAGGTCCCCCCGTGTGGTTCTGGGATTTTTGCTCACCGTTCTTGGTGATCATTTTGACCCCACGGGGTGAGATCTTGCGTGGAGCCCCAGATCGAGAGCGATTATCAGTGGTTTCAAATGCCTTCCATTTCCTAATAATTGCTCCCACAGTTGATTTCTTCAAACCAAGCTGCTTACCTATTGCAGATTCAGTCTTCCCAGCCTGGTGCAGGTCTACAATTTTGTTTCTGGTGTCCTTTGACAGCTCTTTGGTCTTGGCCATAGTGGAGTTTGGAGTGTGACTGTTTGAGGTTGTGGACAGGTGTCTTTTAAACTGATAACAAGTTCAAACAGGTGCCATTAATACAGGTAACGAGTGGAGGACAGAGGAGCCTCTTAAAGAATAAGTTACAGGTCTGTGAGAGCCAGAAATCGTGCTTGTTTGTAGGTGACCAAATACTTATTTTCCACCATAATCTGAAAATAAATTCATAAAAAAATCCTACAATGTGATTTTCTGGATTTTTTTCTCTAATTAATTTTGTCTGTCATAGTTGAAGTGTACCTATGATGAAAATTACAGATTAAGAAGCTGGAGCTCTTCTCTGTCTGCATTAACAAGGACAACACAGGTCTTTCCATCATTGTATGATGTTGTGTGTGCAAATTAACTCACGCTTACGGACAATGTCAAATGTGATATAGCGAAGCACCGGACCGCAATTACGCAGGTACTTTCCCAAAACTGGATTCGTTATCCCTTTCATGCCCTGCCTCCAGTCCACTTACATCTGAACAAGAGAGCCTCATCGAAATTTCAACAAGCGGTTCTGTGAAAATCGAATTTAAAATCAGAAGCCACTGCCAGATTTCTGGATTGGGCTAAAGTCAGAGTATCTTGCCTTGGCAAATCGCATTGTTAAGATACTGATGCCCTTTGCAACCACAGTACCTATGTGAGAGTGGATTCTTGGCCCTCACTAGCATGAAAGCTAAATACAGGCACAGACTGTGAGGAAAATTATTTAAGAAAGACTCTCTCCAATACAACCCAACATTGCAGAGTTATGAGCATCCTTTCAAGCACACACTTCTCATTAACCTGTGGAGTTATAAAACCTTATTTGTTCATAAAAAATTGTGAATATGTAAGTTGTTTAAATAAAGAGCAAAATTATTTATTATTATGAGTGCCCTGGTCCTATAAGAGCTTATTGTCACTTCCCACGAGCCGTGTTGTGACAAAAACTCATTCTTATGTTTAATAAATGTATCGTATAGTGTGTGTGGCAGGCTTACAATGATGGCAAAAAACAACATTTGAGAGTGCGCTGACCCTGGTGCTAGAGGGGGTACGCAGCTGGAGGTTGAATGTTTGAAGGGGTACGGGACAATAAAAAGTTTGGGAACCGCTAGTCTATATGATCCGTAATGGAGTTGTGTGGATCTGGCCATACTCGTAATCGTATCCGTAAATTGACAGTTGATAGTCGGATCAGATAATACTCATAATCTGAAAAACATACGTGTTTTAAAATGCCTTAAAAATGTCCGCGCACGTTTGTAGAAAGCACAACATCTGCAGATCAAGAGTCTAGAGTATGAGTGTGTTCTTAAAACAGGCAGATGAGTTAGTGGTCACTCAAGTCAGAATGCGCATCTGTGTTTTATCTATTTTGTTTAGTCTTTTTCCATTTACGTTTTGTCTGTATCCTTGCTTCCATATCACCCTTCCTGTCTCACTATCCCCCACTTGTGGGGCCACCCAGTCAACCACCAGTCCACCCACCTGGCTGCTTCCTCTGTGATCAAACCACCATACTCAGGGATCCATCCATTCTCCATCCACTCTGATGTCCTACCATGTGATTCCTCCACCTTTCCTCCTGGCTGTCACTGGATTCAATGTTTTACTGTTGTAATATTACATGTATCCCCCATTTATCCGTTTATGGTTTTGTTTATTATCATTTTCGCTAGGCGTTTATTGTCTTGGCATTTCAGTATAAATATGCATTTTTTTAAAGAATGTCTTGGCATTCCTGTAGAAGGCAAATGCTTTTTAAATCAAGAAGTTAATTCTTCCATTTTCTTTAATAGTATGCCTGCCTTGATGGGAAAAGAAAGCACCACAATTAAAGGGGAGGCCATCATACCCTTAATTTTTCTGCCAGTCATAGACTGACCAGACAGGTCGCCTACCATAATGTATCCAATGCATCGGCTGGACCGGAGGCGGAAATGACACTCGCGCACGAAATCAGTACAGAGCCTTTCAGTTCATGTCCTGCCATAAACATTAGCCTACCACCAGACACAAAATTGGTAGCAAGTCGTTTGAAGCCTCCCAAGAGAATCCAACATCCTCTCCAGACCTTGTGCTGTTGCTCCAAGGTCAGGGGATTACCAAGACTAGTCATAACCTAACCTTGAGACAGAACTCAACCAAAACAGACATGTCAATGATAAAGACTCACAGCACAAAAGCAAATGCACACAGTTGGTGCTGTGCCTTTCCTTTATCACTGAGGTGTATTTTGGTTTTCACTGCTTTGGTTGAGTTCGGTCTCAATTCTACAACATTAAATGTCTTGTGTAAATCTATAAATGGACATTGCATACATGTTAAACATTTGAAAATATTGTATTTTGATTATACCTTGTGTTGATGTTATGAGCTTATTTGTATTTTTGAAGTAATTGTGACTGAACAAGTTAAATATTTCATGTCAAATATTTAGGAAGAATAAGAAAATGGAATAATGAACAACATGTCAGCGATATGGTTGATAATGTGATAGTGTGTGTTGGTGCTGTCTTTTCTTCATCATTGATGTACAGTGCCTGCAGAAATAATTCACACCCCTTAACTTTTTCCACATTTTGTTGCATTACAGCCTGGGGAAAAAATTGATTGAATTTAGATGTTTTTTTTTTTGTCACTATAGCCTACACACAATACCCGATAATATTTAATGGACCGATTACACTTTGGATGGTGTATCAATACAGTTGCCGGAGAGGAAGGAAACCATTCAGGAATTTCACCATGAGGCTAATGGAAGGATGGATCAACAACATTGTAGTTACTCCACAATTCTAAGCTAATTGACAGAGTGAAAAGGAAACCTGTACAGAATAAAAATACATATTTTAAAACCTGTTTGTAATAAAGTACTAAAGTAAAACAGCAAAACATGTGAGAAAGAAATTCACTTTTTATTCTGAATACAAAGTGTTATGTTTGGGGCATATCCAATACAACACATTACTAAGTACCACTCTCCATATTTTCAAGCATAGCGGTGGCTGCATAATTTATTTTTATTTTAGTAATTTAGCAGACGCTCTTATCCAGACAGATTTTTAACCTAGACGGCTCGGGGGATTCGAACCAGCGACCTTTCGGTTACTGGCCCAACGCCTAGGCTACCTACCACCCATGTTATGGGTATGCTTGTAATCCTTAAGGGCTGGGGAGTTTATCAGTATAAAAAAATAAACCAAATGGAGCTAAGCACAGGCAAAATCCTAGAGGAAAACCGGGTTCAGTCTGCTTTCCACCAGACACTGGGAGATAAATTGACATTTCAGCAGGACAATAACCTAAAACACAAGGCCAAATCTACACTGGAGTTGCTTACCAAGAAGAAAAAGCATTCCAGGTGAAACTGGTTGAGAGAATGCCAAGAGTGTGCAAAGCTGTCATCAAGGCAAATGTTGGCTACTTTGAAGAATCTAAAATGTATTTTGATTTGTTCAACACTTTTTTGGTTACTTCATAATTTCATGTGTTATTTCATAGTTTTGATGTTATCACTATTATTCTACAATGTAGAAAATAGTACAAATATAGAAAAACCCTTGAATGAGTAGGTGTCCAAACCTTTGACTGGTACTGTATATATTTGCAGACCCCTCCGGTTGAATACCACTGTGCTTCAGCATTAAATCTATATGATGTACTCTATAAATAAAAACAGAAATAAAGCAACTATGTGGAACTGTTTGATAATTATTGTGTGTTGGGTTGTCAAAGCGTTTAGCCAAATGCGCCTCCTTCAAAAAGTCGCATTCAGCCTCTTATCACTTGGGTTGGGTGTGTACCTACTTGCATGGGAGGTCACAGCCAAAGAGATTCACAGGAATCACACACACACACTTTTAGAGCAGACTGTAGCATAACTGTTTTCTTTCAATCAAAATACATTTTGTCTAGTGGTGCGAGCTGTTGAGTTTTGAACACATGAGAAAAATGACAGTAACGCTATACTATGCTATTTAATTTGGTTCTGTTATGTAGAATACTATCATTATGTGATCTTGCAGACATTGATTCAGCGTTGACCTAACTAGACGAGCACCATTCTCCACTCACAGGTTCTAAAGTTCTGATGACTCTTTCAGCTATCAAAGCATCCCATGTAACACCCTAAAATCTCAACTCCAGACCCAACTCCCGCCACCCCTCTTCTCTCCACACCCCAACAACCCACACCCCAAACTAATGTGAACAGACTGGTTTTCTTGCTCTGATAGCAACATATTTCCTGCACTGGCACATCTACAGTAATATTTCGTTGGGGCAAGCAGACAGATGTGTGAGGTGAAAGACCACAGGTTTATGAGCTGTGAGTGTTGTCACGGCTTGTTATGGTAGGCTTTAAACCAAACTCCGTATGACAGCATTTATGGCTACTATTTTCAGAAGTTGAAACGTTCTTCCTCTCTCAGGGCTGAAACCTAACTTGAGAAACTCCAACTCTTAACCGAGTCTCTCATAAAGCGTGTGTTTTGTAAAGTATATCTTAGGGTGTCCTGTGGTTGGAGTCTCAAGTAATGACAAACACACTTCTCTATTGGTGATCTGCACACAAACACAACAGACTGATTGGGGGGGGGGGGGGGGGGGGGGGTCTGCTAGACAAAGGAAAGAAAGCTACAGCCAGTTACACTATGGTGATAGGGAGAAATACTGTCGTAGAGGGTAATATGGGGCTCAGTGTGCCTTTTTATGTGGCCTGTTTTGGGGAAGAGATAACCACTAATAACTGTTCCAGATATGTCAGAATGTTATAGGGCAACAGTGACAGGAACAATGTGTGGAGACAGCTGGCTATGTTATGCAGTTGGGCAATTCCACGATAATGGATTTACACTCACATTTTTCACTTTAAAAATGTATGCCAAAACAAAAAACATACAACTCTATGCACAATGACTACTTTGAACAAATGACAAAAAAACACTTGCTGTAAAAACTGCAGATGCAAAGTCTCTGTGCAGAAGTTTGGAAACCGTAATTATGTTACCAAACCTTATGTTTTTGTAAAATGTTCAGTGCATTCCAATATTTGAAACGTTATGTACTTTGCCTTGCCATTGGCCAACCGAGGAAACCCGAGAGCATACACTTTGGCTCACACAATCTGCTCCTAAGCTACACTGTAACCTTGACAACACATGATTTAAAACAAATTGCCCATGCAGGGATCTCTGAACACAGGGAACCTGCTAGTCTCTAAAGGAGAGAGAGTAAAACAAATTGCCCATGCAGGGATCTCTGAACACAGGGAACCTGCTAGTCTCTAAAGGAGAGAGGGTAAAACAAATTGCCCATGCAGGGATCTCTGAACACAGGGAACCTGCTAGTCTCTAAAGGAGAGAGAGTAAAACAAATTGCCCATGCAGGGATCTCTGAACACAGGGAACCTCCTAGTCTCTAAAGGAGAGAGGGTAAAACAAATTGCCCATGCAGGGATCTCTGAACACAGGGAACCTGCTAGTCTCTAAAGGAGAGAGAGTAAAACAAATTGCCCATGCAGGGATCTCTGAACACAGGGAACCTGCTAGTCTCTAAAGGAGAGAGGGTAAAACAAATTGCCCATGCAGGGATCTCTGAACACAGGGAACCTGCTAGTCTCTAAAGGAGAGAGAGTAAAACAAATTGCCCATGCAGGGATCTCTGAACACAGCGAACCTGCTAGTCTCTAAAGGAGAGAGGGTAAAACAAATTGTCCATGCAGGGATCTCTGAACACAGGGAACCTGCTAGACTCTAAAGGAGAGAGAGTAAAACAAATTGCCCATGCAGGGATCTCTGAACACAGGGAACCTGCTAGTCTCTAAAGGAGAGAGAGTAAAACAAATTGCCCATGCAGGGATCTCTGAACACAGGGAACCTGCTAGTCTCTAAAGGAGAGAGAGTAAAACAAATTGCCCATGCAGGGATCTCTGAACACAGGGAACCTGCTAGTCTCTAAAGGAGAGAGGGTAAAACAAATTGCCCATGCAGGGATCTCTGAACACAGGGAACCTGCTAGTCTCTAAAGGAGAGAGAGTAAAACAAATTGCCCATGCAGGGATCTCTGAACACAGGGAACCTGCTAGTCTCTAAAGGAGAGAGGGTAAAACAAACTGCCCATGCAGGGATCTCTGAACACAGGGAACCTGCTAGTCTCTAAAGGAGAGAGGGTAAAACAAACTATTGGCTAAGTAACAAACAGCCAGTCTTAGCACACTTCTTAAATTCCTAACCGGTGACGAAAGTTCCACAAAACAACACCAGTCTGTTTTTCCCCCAAAGCTATGCTTAAGCATATTAACATATTTTAGGGCAGACTGGAAAACTGGCACCTTGGCAAGTATGTAATTGGCAAAAAAAAATGTTACTATTTTGCAGAGAAAGTGAGAGGTTTGAGAAGATTGTGGAAAAATAATGAAAACAGGTTTTCAGTCTAGTTTGGAAATCTATAGGGTGACAGCTACCAACTCTGGGTAAAAAAAAATGTCATCAGAAACTGTAATAGTTAAACACTAGAACAGAAGTAACCTCTAAAAATTGAACCGCTCCTTAGATCACACATTCAAGTGAAGGTCTATCTGTGACTCCCTCTTATGACTCACCCAGCTGAACAGAAAGCTAACCTTCCAGTACTGAGTCACAATGAGCTTTGTTCCACCTGTATAACTCCTTTGTATTCTCCATACTTTCTCTGAATTCACAGGGTGAAATAACACACCGCTGATCACTTAGGGGCAATTTAGAGGGTGATGAGAGCATAAATTGGGATAATTACACAATATTGATATTCTATTTATATTATTAGTAAAAGTTGGTTATAGCCTTCTGAGGGCTATGTCTTCGTATATCTTATCAGGCCCACTAGAGTAGGCTTACTTCAATATTCCAATGTACAGTTTACACTTGTTGATTGCAGCACACCTTGCTTAACAACTCACACAATATTCCCCTGTTGCCTTGCTTGGCAAGCATTTTGAACTTTGCTTAGGGCCTATACTGTAGCACATTAATGACAGTCCATACTAATAGAGTGAATTGCACAGCATTGCAAACGTCTTCTACTTCTTTACATTTTGTGTTAAAGTGGGATTCAAATAGATTGAATTGTAATTTGTCAACAAGCTACAGAAGATACTCTGTCAGAGTGGAAGAAAAAAATCTACAATTTAAAGATTCATAAAAAAATGTATATCTAAAATAGTTGTTGCATAAGTATTCAGATCCCTGAGTCAATACATGTTAGACACACCTTTGCTATCGATTACAGCTGTGAATATTTTTGAGTAAGTCTATAAGAGCTTTACACACCTGGATTGTGCAATATTGGCTCATTACAATTAAAAATAATAATTAAAGTCAAGCTCTGTCATTATGTTGGAGGAACATGGCTAGACAGCAATGTTCAAGTCTTGCCATAGATTTTCAAGCAGATTTAAGTCAACTGTAACTTGGCCCCTCAGGAACATTCTTTCTTCTTGTAAGCAACTCCAGTGTAGATTTGGACTTGTGTTGTAAGTTATTGTCCTGCTGAGAGTTTAATTCCTCTCCCAGAGGAATGGTTTTCTAGGATTTTGTCTGTGTTTAGATCCATCCTGTTTCTTTTTATCCTGAAAAACTCCCCAGTATTTGCCGATTTCAAGCATGTTTATAAAAAATACATTAAAAAAAAAAGGAGGCAGTGATGTGTTGTGTTTGACCCAAACATAAGACTTTGCATTTAGGCCAAAAAGTGTATTCATTTGCAGTATTACTTTAGTGCCTTGGTGCATACAAGATGCATGTTTTGGAGTAATATCCCTGAGCAGTTTCATAGTGTCATTCTTCTGAGCTGCAGGACAGATATCTTTGATGTGTCTGGGTGGTTTAATAAATCATCCACAGTAGGGCTGGGCGATACGACGATATATATCGTGTGACGATAGAAAAACGTCTATCGTTTCATATTATGCTCCATCGCTCATTTCGTTGCGTCGCAAATCACTCTTTACGGCGATATCTTTGGTCAATTAGACGACACGTTGTGTTCTTCCACATGGCAATTTGCACAAAAAAAACTAAAAAGGTGGAGAGTGAAAGTGACACAGAGCACGAGACACGGAGCTCGTACCTAAAAGAGGGGCTACTTCCGTGGCATGGATGTGGTTTGAGTATGAAAAGTCTGACAGACAAGAAAGTCGTCCTCTGCTAAATATGCCGCAGGCCGGTCCCGACAACAGGCTCAAACACCACTAGCCTCTTTATAACCTACGCAAGAATCCTGTGAAACAATACGGAGAGATTCTACAGATGAGACCCCAAAAAGTACAGTTGAGTGCTCAAAACAAACCCCCAACTCAGACGTTGCAAGAGGCTTTGGCCCGCGGCACACCATATGGCAAAGAATCACAAAGATGGAAGGAGATAACAGCTGCCGTTACAACTTACATCTGCAAAGACATGGCGCCAATTTACGAGGTCGAGAAACAGGGATTTAATGAGTTGGTACTAACACTTGCCCCAAGGTACCAAATGCAAATTGATATACAGTCGTGGCCAAAAGTTGAGAATGACACAAATATTAATTTTCACAAAGGCTGTTGCCTCAGTGTGTTTAGATATTTTTGTCAGATGTTACTATGGAATACTGAAGTATAATTACAAGCATTTCATAAGTGTCAAAGGCTTTAATTGACAGTTACAAAGTTGGTGCAAAGAGTCAATATTTGCAGTGTTGACCCTTCTTTTTTAAGACCTCTGCAATCCGCCCTGGCATGCTGTCAATTAACTTCTGGGCTACATCCTGACTGATGCCAGCCCATTCATGCATAATCGATGCTTGGAGTTTGTCAGAATTTGTGGGGTTTTGCTTGATTCCAAGCACCACCTTCCTTTTGAAGCTTCCAGTCTGTTATTCGAACTCAATCAGCATGACAGAGTGATCGCCAGTCTTGTCCTCGTCACTCACACCTGTGTTAATGAGAGAATCACTGACATGATGTCAGCTGGTCCTTTTGTGGCAGGGCTGAAATGCAGTGAAAATGTTTTGGGGGGATTCAGTTCATTTGCATGGCAAAGAGGGACTTTGCAATTAATTGCAATTCATCTGATCACTCTTCATAACATTCAGGAGTATATGCAAATTGCCATCATACAAACTGAAGCAGCAGACTTCGTGAAAACTAATATTTGTGTAATTCTCAACTTTTGGCAACAACCACTCCACAAATTTCTTGTTAACAAAACTATAGTTTTGACAAATCGGTTAGGACATTTACTTTGTGCATGACACAAGTAATTTTTTTTCCCAACAATTGTTTACAGGCAGATTATTTCACTTATTCTCTGTATCACAATTCAAGTGGGTCAGAAGTTTATATACACTAAGTTGACTGTGCCTTCAAAAATAATGTTATGGTTTCAGAAGCTTCTGATAGGCTAATTGACATCATTTGAGTCAATTGGAGGTGTACTTGTGGATGTATTTCAAGGCCTACTTTCAAACTCAGTGCCTCTTTGCTTGACATCATGGGGAAATCAAAAGAAATCAGCCAAGACCTCAGAAAATACATTGTAGACCTCCACAAGTCTGGTTCATCCTTGGGAGCAATTTCCAAATGCCTGAAGGTACCACGTTCATCTGTACAAACAATAGCATAAACCCCATTGGACGACACAGCCGTCATACCCCTCAGGAAGGAGACGCGTTCTGTCTCCTAGAGATGAATGTACTTTGGTGCGGAAGGTGCAAATCAATCCCAGAACAGCAGCAAAGGACCTTGTGAAGATGCTGGAGGAAACAGGTACAAAAGTATCTATATCCACAGTGAAACGAGTCCTATATCGACATGACCTGAAAGGCCTCTCAGCAAGGAAGAAACGACTGCTCCAAAATCACCATAAAAAAGCCACACTACGGTTTGGAACTGCACATGGGGACAAAGATCGTAATTTTTGGAGAAATGTCCTCTGGGCTGATGAAACAAAAATAGAACTGTTTGGCCATAATGACCATTGTTATGTTTGGAGGAAAAGGGGGGACGCTTGCAAGCTGAAGAACCCCATCCCAACCGTGAAGCATGGGGGTGGCAGCATCAAGGGACTGGTGCACCTCACAAAGTAGATGGCATCAAGAGGGAGGAAAAGTATGTGGATATATTGAAGCAACATCTCAAGACATCAGTCTGGCAGTTAAAGCTTGGTCGCAAATGGGTCTTCCAAATGGACAATGACCCCAAGCATCCTTCTAAAGTTGTGGCAAAATGACTTAAGGACAACAAAGTCACGGTATTGGAGTGGCCATCACAAAGCCCCGACCTCAATCCCATAGAACATTTGTGGGAAGAACTGAAAAAGTGTGTGCAGGCAATGAGGCCTACAAACCTGACTCAGTTACACCAGCTCTGTCAGGAGGAATGGGCCAAGATTCACCCAACATATTGTGGGAAGCTTGTGGAAGGCTTCCCGAAACGTTTGACCCAAGTTAAACAATTTAAAGGCAGTGCTACCGAAAACCAATGTGTATGTAAACTTCTGATCCACTGGGAATGTGATGAAAGAAATAAAAGCTGAAATATATCATTCTCTCTACTATTATTCTGACATTTCACATTCTTAAAATGGTGATCCTAACTTAAAGTGGTGATCCTAACTGACCTAAAACAGGGACTTTTTACTAGGATTAAATGTCAGGAATTGTGCAAAAACTGAGTTTAAATGTATTTGGTTATAGTGTATATGTAAACTTCTGACTTCAACCGTATGATGTTGTAATGCCAAAATAACATACAAAACAGGCAAGCCCTAAAAAATATATATTTTAGGCCTATATTTATTTTGTTTGCAACTATAGTTGAAGTGTTTTCTATTTACCTTTTATACATTGATATTTTATATTTTGTTACATGCTAAATTGAAAATTTGCCCAAAGGTTCTAAATAGGAGAAGTTATCAAATGAGTAAGTACCTTTTATTTGTTGAGTATAATTCAACATGTATTATGAAAACGGCCTTTACGTGGTCATTTTATATCAACTATTTATTAATTGAATTCACAGAAAATGTGCTATATCATGATATGTATCATTATCGGGATATGAGATTTTGGCCATATCGCCCAGCACTAATCCACAGCATAATTATTAAACTGACCATGCTTAAAGACATATTCAATGTCTGATTTGTTATTGTTAGCCATCTACCAATCACTGCCCTTCTTTATGAGGCTTTCAAAAAGCTCCCTGGTCTTTGTAGTCGAATTTGTGCTTGAAATTCAATAATTGACTGAGTGACATTACATATGTTGCATGTTTGGGGGACAGAGGAAGGTTTAGTCATTAATAAAAAATAATGTCAACCATGTCATTTTTCTTCCACTTTTACATTAGAGTATTTTGTGTAGATTGTTGACAATTAAATAAATTTTAATACCACTTTGTAACACAATCAAATGTAAAGACATCCAAGGGGTCTGAAAGCGTTTCCAAGGCACTGTAACTGAGCACATGAAGTTGGCCCACTGTTCAGTTTACAGTTACAATATCTCTGTCCCTGACCGAAGTGTCTCAGCGCTCACTACACTGTATCTCTTTATCGAAGCTAAAACAACAGGCAATAAATAGGTGGTGAATAACCACATCCTAGCCATTTTGGAATTACAAGAAAATAGCTTTAAAACTGCTCAATTCTAACTCCGCCTCATTGCAAAACGTGTAGAATAGCATGAAATTCGCTTTCAAAATAGCATGAGATTAGCTGGGGGGGGGGGGGGCTTGCTCGGCCTCGCTCCACAGTGTCCTAGCCTACAGCTTCAACAAACCATTTTTTATATGTAAAACATAAACACACTTTCACTCCATTTCGTAAGTGTCTCGAGCGACAAGTGTAGCTTAGTACAGTAGCGGAGGAAATATTCAGTTTCCATTCCTCAGAGAGGGATACGTGATGGAGGATTGTCAGGGACAATACTGGCAAACAAATACAGTAGGACCTATTACTGTCAAAACATGCACTTTTACACTGGCAAACAGGCTTGCTCGCATGGAAATTGAGAAATAATGAGAAAAAAAGTTGTGTGAGCTGAACCCAACACACTGAAAACTTACCTCTTTCATAGGTGCACGCCCAGTCGGCAGAATTGAGCTCCTAAACCGACAACCCTGCTGTATGTAGGCTTATATAATAGCCTATCATTATGTAGTAAAATATAAATAAAACGTTATTTCTGTGTCATTGAAATTACGGTGTAGTTCATCGTAGAAAGTTGGGCTCCGCTCCTTTCCCGAGTCGGCTCCGTCCAAGATTTGCCCTAGTGCCTTTCCATTTTCTTTCCTTCATCCACCGCGCAAACGACCTCCCCAGGCATCAACGTCTGGAGAACAAAACAAAAGCCTGACGGAGTGGCAGGATAAGGAGTTTTGTATGTTCATTTGCAAACGCTATTTCTGCGCATGTGCATGCTTCTTTTTTTACGTGGCTGCTGTACTTAGTGCTCCGCTGCCGCCCACGTACTTGATTGCCTTTGTCTCATCACAGAACTTCATGTTGTAGAAAACTGTTCGAACTATTGCCTTCCCTCAGTAAGCTACTAAGCAAAAGTGCGATTTCCTACAAACTTGATGTTGTCCACAAAACTGTTTTTAGCTATTGCAATCCATGCCTCATTAAGCATAAGAACGATTTCATGTTCTTTTTTCATGAGGGGATAAGTTATTCACATGTTTTACACAAAATACATTATCAACATGTTCGTACAAACAGTTCTCAGCATTGCAAACATAAGCACGAATCAAACAGGCAGTCTATTGATTTCATGTTCTAAGCTGCTGTGTTAGTTATTTACTCTGCCATGATATCAGCGTATATGGCATAAATGTGGCACTAGGCAACGATAGCTACGATTTGGCAACAACTATAAAGATTAGCCTACAATCATCAGACAAAACGATGATTGTTTTTGCCCCGTGTAAGGAATGTGTTTTGTTGTGCAACTGCAATATGCGTTACAACAGACAGAAAGAGAAGGTTGTAACTTCATTAAAAAAACGGAACAAAAAAATCAACGCAACATGTAAAGAGTTTGTCCCGTGAGATGAAATTAAAGATCCCAGAAATGTTCCTTATGCACAAAAAGCTTATTTCTCAAAAATGTTGTGCACAAATTTTTTAACATCCATATTAGTGAGAATTTCTCCGTTGCCAAGATAATCCATCCACCTGACAGGTGTCGCATATCAAGAAGCTGATTAAACGGCATGATCATTACACAAGTGCACCTTGTGCTGGGGACAATAAATGGCCATTAAAATGTGTAGTTTTGTCACACAACACAATGCCACAGATGTCTCAAGTTTTGAGGGAGCATGCAATTGGCATGCTGACTGCAGGAATGTCCAACAGAGCTGTTGCCAGATCATTTAATGTTAATATCTCTAGTATAAGCCACATCCAACATCGTTTTAGAGAATTTGGCAGTGCGTCCAACTGGCCTCACAACCGCAGACCACGTGTATGAGTTGAGCGATTTGCTGATGTCAATGTTGTGAACAGAGTACCCCATGGTGAAAGGTATTAGCGACAACGATCACAATTGCATGTTATCAATAGCAATTTGGTTGCACAGAAATTCTGTGACAAGATCCAATCAAATCAAATTGTATTTGTCACATGCGCCTTACAGTGAAATGCTTACTTTACAAGCCCTTAACCAACAATGCAGTTAAGAAAAATATAAAAAACATTATTTAAAAAAAAGTTACAAATAATTAAAGAGCAGCAGTAAAATAACAATAGCGGGGGCTATATACAGGGGTCCTGAGGCCCATTTAAAAAAAATGTATCTGTGACCAACATATGCATATCTGTATTCCCAGTCATGTGAAAACTCCATATCGTAGCGTATTTTTGTGATCCGTAGGCACGGCCGAAATTTAATCCCTGTTGCCTTTCACGTCACATGTCTTCACCTGGAATTGCGGTTTTGATTCGATGAAATACATCGTTCTTGTCAGACATTTTACTTTTTGTAGCATGTTACGATAATTAGGTTAAGGTTAGCTAAAATGCAAAAAATGAATCTAACTTTTGACTTTAATTTCACAAAAACTGTATCCATTCTAGCCACGTTCTGGAATTACTTAGGCAATGGTACTTGTTATTTTATACCTCAATCAGACAGAGAAGAATAGGAAGAGAGAGGGAGAGAGGGTTAGGCCCAACTCAGCAGAAAAGTGAGTTATTTTTCATTGTTTTTCCCAACAAGTAAGGAATTTTTGTATTGACGTCAATGAGACAATGTCGAATTTGGTCAGCAAAAATAAGTATGGCTTATTTGCTATGTGAGGTTTATTTGAACAAATACAATTTTTGCAATGCTTAAGTTGTTACTAGTGTACTGACATAAGTAGGACATGTGACATCCCTGCAACTTTAAGAAAAACACTTTTATATCGGAGTTGTCTCAAGATGGCTATGCATATTCATGGCATGAAGCCAGTAGCATAGCATCTCTCTCAATTGAATACAGGCTGCTAATGTCAACAACCCTCATCTAATATTTAAAAAAAAATTAGATGTATCAGGGAGGTGGGAGGTGACCAAGAACCCAATGGTCACTCTGACAGAGCTCCAGAGTTCCTCAGTAGAGATGGGAGAACCTTCCAGAAGGTCTCTGCAGCACTCCACCAATCAGGCCTTTATGGTAGTGGCCAGCCAGAAGCGACGCCTCTGTAAAAAGCATGACAGCCCGCTTGGAGTTTGCCAAAAGGCACCTAAAGAACTCTCAGACCATGAGAAACCAGATTATCTGGTCTGATGAAACCAAGATTGAACTCTTTGATCTGAATGCAAAGCGTCACATCTGGAGGAAACCTGGTACCATCCCTACGGTGAAGCATGGTGGTGGCAGCATCATGCTGTGGGAATGTTTTTCAGTGGCAGGGACTGGGAGACTAGTCAGGATCGAGGGAAAGATGAATGGGGCAAAGTACAGAGAGATCCTTGATAAAAATCTGCTCCAGAGCTCTCAGGACTTCAGACTGGGGCAAAGGTTCTCCTTCCAACAGGACAATGACCCTAAGCACACGGCCAAGACAATGCAGGAGTGGCTTCGGGACAAGTCTCTGAATGTCCTTGAATGTCCTTGAGTGGCCCAGCCAGAGCCCAGACCTGAAAATAGCTGTGCAGCAACGCTCCCAATCTAACCTGAGAGAGCTTGAGAGGATCTGCAGAGAATAAATGGGAGAAACTTCCCAAATACAGGTGTGCCAAGCTTGTAGCGTCATACCCAAGAATACTCGAGGCTGTAACCGCTGCCAAAGGTGCTTCAACAAAGTACTGAGTAAAGGGTCTGAATACTTATGTACATAAGGTATATCTGTTTTTAATTTTTTAATACATTTGCAAACATTTCTAAAAACCTGTTTTTCAATTTTGTCATTCTGGGGTTTTGTGTGTAAGATTGATGAGGGAAACAAATTTTAGGCAGTATTCTATATATTGGCTGGTGTATTTACGGACATATTCAATCTCTCCCTATCCCAGTCTGCTGTCCCCACATTCTTCAAGATGGCCACCATTGTTCCTTTGCTCAAGAAGGCAAATGTAACTGAACTAAATGACTATCGCCTCGAAGTACTCACTTCTGTCATCACAAAGTGCTTTGAGAGACTAGGATCATATCACCTCCACCTTACCTGTCACCCTAGACCCACTTCAATTTGCTTAGCGCCCCAATAGGTCCACAGACGATGCAATCGCCATTACACTGAACACTGCCCTATCCCATCTGGACAAGAGGAATAACTATGTATGAATGCTGTTCATTGACTACAGCTCAGCATTCAACACCATAGTACCCTCCAAGCTCATCATTAAGCTTGAGGCCTTGGGTTTCAACCCCGCCCTGTGCAATTGGTTCTTACAACGTCGAGACAGCCTACAGGGAAGGGGTTGAGGGCACTCAGAGTGTGGTGTCAGGAAAACAACTTCTCACTCAACGCAAACAAAACAAAGGAGATGATCATTGACTTCAGGAAACAGCAGAGGGAGCACGCACCCTATCCACATCGACGGACAGCAGCGGAGAAGGTGGAAAGTTAAGTTCCTCGGTCTACACATCACAGACAAACTGAAATGGTCCAGCCATACAGACAGTGTGGTGAAGAAGGCGCAACAGCGCCTCTTCAACCTCAGGAGGCTGAAGAAATTTGGCTTGTCACCTAAGACCCTCACAAACTTTTACAGATGCACAATTGAGAGCATCCTGTCGAGCTGTATCACCGCCTGGTACGGCAACTGCACCACCCACAACTGCAGGGCTCTCCAAGGGTGGTGCGGTCTGCACAACACATCAACGGGGGCAAACTACCTGCCTTCCAGGACACCTACAGCACCCAATGTCACAGGAAGGACAAAAAGATCATCAAGACATCAACCACCCGAGCCACTGCCTGTTCACCCCGCTACCATCCAGAAGGATGTCAGTACGTCAGTACAGGTGCATCAAAGCTGGGACAGAGAGACTGAAAAATAGCTTCTATCTCAAGGCCATCAGACTGGTAAACAGCCATCATTAACACAGAGAGGCTGCTGCCTACATATAGACTTGAAATCATTGGCTACTTAAGTAAATGGCTCACTCGTCACTTTAATAATGCCACTTTAATACTGTTTACATATCTTGCATTACTCATCTCATATGTATATACTGTATTTTATACCATCTTTTGCATCTTGCCTATACTCTCTGTCATTGCTCATCCATATATTTATATGTATATATTCTTATTCCATTCTTTTACTTAGATTTGTGTGTATTAGGAAGTTGTTGTGGAGTTGTTAGATTACATGTTAGATATTTCTGGAACTAGAAGCACAAGCACTTCGCTACACTTTCAATAATATCTACTAACCATGTGTGTGACCAATAACATTTGTAATATAACAAAATGAGGAAAAAGTGATACTGTATGTACACTCACAGGACAGTTTATTAGGTATTAGGTTCAAGAAAATGTATCGCTCATACAGACAGAGTCACATGGCAGTGGCTTGCTAAATAAAGCAGGCAGACAGGCATCGAGGCATTCGATTACATACAGTTACTGTTCAACGCGACTTTGAGTGTGGTATGATCGTCATTGCCAGGCACACCGGATCCAGTATCTCAGAAATGGCTCCCCTTTTCATGCACAACAGTGTCTAGGGAGGGGTTATTCAAATCTTACTCTATGAGGTCCGGAGCCTGCTGGTTTTCAGTTCTACCTGATAATTAACTGTACCCACATAGTGTCCCAGGTATGATCGCGGTGGGGTCATGGTATGAGCAGACATAAGCTACGGACACAAACACAATTGCATTTTATCGATGGCAATTTGAATGCACAGAGATACCGTGACGAGATTCTGAGGCCCATTTTCGTGACAATCATCCGCCGCCATCACCTCATGTTTTATCATGGTAAGGTACAGGTGTCGGAAGTTTACATACACTTAGGTTGGAGTCATTAAAACTCGTTTTTCAACCACTCCACAAATTTCTTGTTAACATACTATAGTTTTGGCAAGTCCTTTAGGACATCTACTTTGTGTATGACACAAGTCATTTTTCCAACAATTGTTTACAGGCAGATTATTTCACTTATAATTCACTGTATCACAATTCCAGTGGGTCAGAAGTTAACATACACTAACCTTTAAACAGCTTGGAAAATTACAGAAATTATGTCATGGCTTTAGAAGCTTCTGATAGGCTAATTGACATCATTTGAGTCAATTGCTTGACATCATAGGAAAATCAAAAGAAATCCGCCAAGAACTACGAAAAAAAATCGTAGACCTCCACAAGTCTGGGTCATCCTTGGGAGCAATTTCCAAACGCCTGAAGGTACCACGTTCATCTGTACAAACAATAGTACGCAAGCATAAACACCATGGGACCACGCAGATGTCATACCGCTCAGGAAGGAGACGCGTTCTATCTCCTAGAGATGAACGTACTTTGGTGCGAAAAGTGCAAATCAATCACAGAACAGCAGCAAAGGACCTTGTGAATATGCTGGAGGAAACAGGTACAAAAGTATCTATATCCACAGTAAAACAAGTCCTATATCGACATAACCTGAAATGCCACTCAGCAAGGAAGAAGCCACTGCTCCAAAACCGCCATAAAAAAGCCTGACTACACTTTGCAACTGCACACGGGGACAAAGATCGTACCTTTTGGAGAAATGTCCTCTGGTCTGATGACACAAAAAAATAACTGTTTGGCCATAATGACCATCGTTATGTTTGGAGGAAAAAGGGGGAGGCTTGCAAGCTGAAGACACCATCCCAACCGTGAAGCACGGGGGTGGCAGCATCATGTTGTGAGGGTGCTTTGCTGCAGGTGGGACTGGTGCACCTCACAAAATTGATGGCATCATGAGGTAGGAAAATTATGTGGATATATTGAAGCAACATCAAGACATCAGTCAGGAATTTAAAGCTTGGTTACAAATGGGTCTTCCAAATGGACAATGACCCCAAGCATACTTCCCATACTTCCAAAGTTATGGCAAAATGGCTTAAGGACGACAAAGTCACGGTATAGGAGTGGCCATCACAAAGCCCCGACCTCAATCCTGTCGAACATTTGTGGGAAGAACTGAAAAAGCGTGTGCAGGCAATGAGGCCTACAAACCTGACTCAGTTACACCAGCTCTGTCAGGAGGAATGGGCCAAAATTCACCCAACTTATTGTGGGAAGCTTGTGGAAGGCTACCTGAAATATTTTACCCAAGTTAAACAATTTAAAGGCAAAGCTACCAAATACCAATTGAGTGTATGTAAACTTCTGACCCACAGGGAATGTGATGAAAAAAATAAAAGCTGAAATATATCACTCCCTCTACTATTATTCTGATATTTCACATTCTTAAAATAAAGTGGTGATCCTAATTGACCTAAGACGGGGAATTCTTACTGGTATTAAATACCAGGAATTGTTAAAAACTGAGTTTAAATGCATTTGGCTAAGGTGTATGTAAACTTCCGACTTCAACTGTATCTGTAACCAACAGATGCATATCTGCATTCCCAGTTGTGTGAAATCCAGAGATTAGATTAGGGCCTAATGAATTTATTTTAATTGACTGATTTCCTTATATGAACTGTGACTAAGTAAAATCTTTGAAATTGTTGCACGTTGCGTTCATATTTTAGTTCATTAAACATCGACAGGCAGTATTGTAAACTTTAACTAAAAATCTTTAACTAAATTTAACTAAAGATTCTTTAAAGTACTACTTAAGTCATTTTTGGGGGGGTATCTGTACTTTACTTTACATTTTTGGCAACTTTTACTGTCACTTCACTACATTCCTAAAGAAAATAATGTACTTTTTACTTCCCTGACACCCAAAAGTACTGGTTACATTTTGACAGGGAAATGGTCCAATTCACATATTTATCAAGAGAACATCCCTGGTCATCCCTACTGCCTCTGACCTGGCAGACTCACTTAACACAAATGCTTAGTTTGTAAATTATGTCTGAGCGTTGTAGTGTGACCCTGGCTATCGTTAATAAAATATAAAAATTGTGCAATCTGTTTTGCTTAATATCAATTTGAAATTATTAATAATTTTACTTTTGATACTTAAGTACATTTTAGCAATTCCATTTTCTTTTGATACTTTATATTTAAAACCCAAATACTTAGACTTTTACTCAAGTACTATTTTACTGGGTGACTTTCACTTGAGTCATTTTCTATTAAGGGATCTTTACTTTTACTCAAGTATGACAATTGAGTACTTTTTCCACAATTCTGTAGAATACAAAATGTAGAAGCACTTTTTGAATGTGCAAATGCACGTTCCAGTTGTAAATGTTAAGGAATTCTGATCATTTGCTCACAAATCGTTCAAATTGTAGTTATTTTTTTGCGTAGTTGAATCGTTAATTTGTGAGTTATCTTGAATATACACACAGATCCTGGAAGACATACTTGTAAAATAAACAAATCTCACTCCATACAGGTCAGCCAAAAAGTTTGATGACCCCAACAATAAACTGATGTTAATTTCCAACTTTTAGCTCCATTATTCTTTAACTCCTTCGTCCACTCCTTCTAACCAACACTATTTTAAAAAACATCGCTGATGCCATTGCTCCGGCCAGGGTCGTTCACCCCGCTTTGTTGGGATTGTATTGTTTTCTAGCAAAAGACACACGTTTTCATTACAAAAACAAGGAAACAGGAATGAATGAGAAATATGTATTTTCAAAAATGTATTTATGGACATTTACAATGTATTATGTCTGTTACAAGAAAGCTTATATGGACATTTATATGACTAACATATAGTAAATTGCTTTCGCGTCTCTGATATTCAATCATAACACTGAGTGACAATGTGCAGAAAGGTGGTGATTTGAATAACCTGGAAGCCTGGGTTTTCATGAGGATGAAAACACATGCCTACTTCAAACTGTAATGTCCACGGCATATTATGAGCCATGCAGGCCAATTGGGTTAACTATATATTTGCCAATACTCTCATTACAAGAATTAGACTAAATCTGCAGGAAAGCTTACTAATCAGTACCTTCAAAGCATTAAATGCAATACAACTTTTATCAACAGATTTTGCAGCATATTTGGTTTGAATTAATTACATAGGTATTAACAGGGATAGCACACCATACCGGACAGATCTGTGATGGTGAGGAGCTTCATGGGGTGTGTCTATTGGAGACTGTGCAGTGTGGGCAGAATCTTGAGAACTGTGTGAGAAACTGGACTTTGAGTAGAAATCCTCAATTTATAGCAATGCATGATTCATGCAGGGGTCCAAGTTACGTAGATCACAGGTTCGGCCCTGTGTGAAGTAATATGGGCCAACCTGCATGTATCATTTATGTCTTATTTTACGGAATGTAACAAACTTAGAGAAATACATCAATTTTAAAACACTGGAATATATTTAAATACCGTAAATCTTCAATTAAAAGCTGAGTCTCAAATAGCCGCCTGTCCCTTTAAATAGCAGGGCAAAGACATTTCAGCAAATAAACACTGATTTAAAATAAACACTGGGTTTAAATGTAATTGTTTATGGAGGTTACCATAAATATTTGAGGATTTGTTACATTACATCATTCTTTAATGACTTTTAAAAATGGTAATCATACATTTTTATCGCTGGTAAGAAACAGCTGCTAGCTAACTGGCAAGCACAAAAACAGTCAACTTCAGGAGTAGACCTCCAAAAATGTTGATTGCCCTCTAGTGGCGAACGTAAGAACTGAATATGCAATCAGAGAACAATTAGTCATGGCCAAAAGTTGAGAATGACACAAATATTACATTTTCACAAAGTCTGCTGCCTCAGTTTGTATGATGGCAATTTGCATATACTCCAGAATGTTATGAAGAGTGATCAGATAAATAGAAATTAACTGCAAAGTCCCTCTTTGCCATGCAATGAACTGAATCCCCACAAACAAATGCATTACATTTCAGCCCTGCCACAAAAGCGCACGCTGACATCATGTCAGTGATTCTCTCATTAACACAGGTATGAGTCTTGACGAGGACAAGGCTGGAGATCACTCTGTCATGCTGATTGAGTTAGAAAAACAGACTAGAAGCTTCAAAAGGAGGGTGGTGCTTGGAATCATTGTTCTTCCTCTGTCAACCGTGCGTTACCTGCAAGGAAACACGTGCTGTCATCATTGCTTTGCACAAAAAGGGCTTTACAGGCAAGGATATTTCTGCCAGTAAGATTGCACCTAAATCAACCATTTATCAGATCATCAAGAACTTCAAGGAGAGTGGTTCAATTGTTGTGAAGAAGGCTTCAGGGTGCCCAAGAAAGTCCAGCGAGCACCAGGACCGTCTCCTAAATTTGATGTAGCTGCAGGATCGGGGTATCACCAGTATCAGCAGCAGGCAGGTGTGAGTGCATCTGCACGCACAGTGAGGCGAACACTTTTGGAGGATTGCCTGGTGTCCAGAAGGGCAGCAAAGAAGCCACTTCTCTCCAGGAAAAACATCAGGGACAGACTGATGTTCTGTAAAAGGTACAGGGATTGGACTGCTGAGGACTGGGGTAAAGTAATTTTCTCTGATGAATCCCCTTTCCGATTGTTTGGGGCATCCGGAAAAAAAGCTTGTCCGGAGAAGACAAGATGAGCGCTACCATCAGTCCTGTGTCATGCCAACAGTAAAGCATCCTGAGACCATTCATGTGTGGGGTTGCTTCTCAGCCAAGGGAGTGGGCTCACTCACAATTATGCCTACGAACACAGCCATGAATAAAGAATGGTACCAACACATCCTCAGAGAGCAACTTCTCCCAACCATCCAGGAACAGTTTGGTGACGAAAAATGCCTTTTCCAGCATCATGCACCTTGCCATAAGGAAAAAGTGCTAACTAAGTGGCTCGGGGAACAAAACATCGATATTTTGGGTCCATGGCCAGGAAACAAACCTTAATCCCATTGAGAACTTGTGGTCAATCCTCAAGAGGCGGGTGGACAAACAAAACCACACAAATTATGAGAAACTCCAAGCATTGATTATGCAAGAATGGGCTGCCATCAGTCAGGATGTGGCCCAGAAGTTAATTGACAGCATGCCAGGGCGAATTGCAGAGGTCTTGAAAAAGAAGGGTCAACACTGCAAATATTGACTCTTTGCATCAACTTCATGTAATTGTCAATAAAAGCCTTTGACACTTATGAAATGCTTGTAATTATACTTCAGTATTCCATAGTAACATCTGACAAAAATATTTAAACACACTAAAGCAGCAAACTTTGTGGAAATTAATATTTGTGTAATTCTCAACTTTTGGCCACGACTGTATTCTGTCAAGGAAAAAAGTCCCCCCCCCCCCCCCCAAAAAAAATAGAGGCATACTAAGGCCAAAAAAACATGTGTGCAAATGATAAGTGCGGGAAATGCTGAAATTTATTCAAATGATGGAAATTAATTCTGAAATTAAACAATTAACTATGTAAATAAGAAACTGCTAGTTGGGATCCCGAGTTGCGCAGCGGTCTAAGGCATTGCATCTCAGTGCAAGAGGCATCACTACAGTCCCTGGTTCGATTCCAGGCTGTATCACATCCGGTCGTGATGTGATAGGGCGGAGCACAATTGGACCAGCGTCGTCCGGGTTTGGCCGGTGTAGCCGTCAGTGTAAAAATGATTTGCGTAGTTAAATAAAAGGTAAAAAAAACAAAAAAAACTATGCATTAAGGAAATAAATGCCTGTCTCTAATAAGCACCTGTTGTGTTCAGTGATTTAAGCAAATAAATGCCCGGGCTATGTAATTGAAGTTTTACGGTAAGCTGGTTGAGCGTTACTGTGGATGTGTAGGCAGATGTGTAGGCAGACCTACACATTTATTTGGACACAGGAACTCGACAGGTGGTTTGTAAAGCCGTCGACCACTCCCTCCCTGTCTGAACGGGGTGTACCGCAGCCATTTCTTCACCACGTCTGCAAACTGATGATGTGTGGCCTCTTTGCCCACAGGGGTTCTTTTCAGAGCACCTAAAGTGACAGAAGTAGAGGTCAGTGCTGCATCCAAATTAACTTCCGAGGTTTACTTTCCAAATGTCTCTTTTTGTCTGTATGGAGACTGATCGGAATCCTTCTAATGATCCTTCCATCTATCTATCCATGCATCCCTCCCAGTATGTGTAAGATATGATAGTATGGACCTATAACGTCTGCATTGTGGAGAATGAGCCAGAATCAAAGAATCCAGAAACAATTTTTTTAAACAATATTTAAAAAAAATGTATTGAACAATCATTAATTTTCCTAAGATTATCACAAGACATTAATAAAAAACAAATCAGTGATTGATATTTTCCTTCAACTTTCTGAAGAGGCAATGGCACAGAAATGCCCGTCTGTGTGCGCGCATTTGTTTACCATTTTGTTCAGCCGTTAATGATGCTAATGTAATGACTACAGTCTTCTGGTAGATGGAAAGGCTTTACCTAAAACCTTCTCAATTAAATGTTAACAACAAAGTAGCCTATGCCTACCTGGTCTAATTATATCATGACTATTTGCAACAATCCAGTTGCCATTTGTTCTGCAAACTCTGCAATCACAAGCGCTACAGAAACGTTGCTAACCAAACAGTCTCTTGCTGGTGCTCACTTGCATTAAAAGGGTCCAATTATTTATATATATATATATATAGTACCAGTCAAAAATTTGGCACACACCTACTATTTTCTATGTTGTAGAATAATAGTGAAGGCATCAAAACTATGAAATCATATAGTAACCAAAAAAGTGTTAAACAAATCAAAATATATTTTATCTTCTTCAAAGTAGCCACCTGATGCTACTTTGATGACAGCGTTGCACACTCTTGGAATTGTCTCAACCAGCTTCATGAGGTAGTCACCTGGAATGCATTTCAATTAACAGGTGTGCCTTGTTAAAAGTTAATTTGTGAAATTTCTTTGCATCTAAATATATATATATATATATATATATATATATATATATATATATATTTTTTTTTTTAAATGTGACTTTGGGAGTGAAAAACCGATATTTTTTTTTTTTAACTGAAAGCTGGAAAAACAAAACAGAGAAAAGTGAATGTTAAAACTAAATGGAATTAAGCAACAAAAACAACAAAATATAAATACACACACTACCGTTCAAAAGTTGTGTCACTTAGAATGTCCTTTTTTGTCTATTAAAATAACATCAAATTGATCAGAAATAGATACTGTTAATGTTTTAAATGACTATTGTAGCTGGAAACTGCAACTTCATTAAATAGTACCCCACAAAACACCAGTCTCAATGTCAACAGTGAAAACGCGACTCCGGGATGCTGGCCTTCTAGGCAGAGTTGCAAAGAAAAAGCCATATCTTAGACTGGCCAATAAAAATAAAATATTATGATGGGCAAAAGAACAGACACTGGACAGAGGAACTCTGCCTAGAAGGCCAGCATCCCGGAGTCGCCTCTTCACTGTTGACATTGAGACTGGTGTTTTGCGGGTACTATTTAATGAAGCTGCCAGTTGAGGGCTTGTGAGATGTCTGTTTCTCAAACTAGACACTAATGTACTTGCGCAGTCCTCTTGCTCAGTTGTGCACCGGGGCCTCCCACTCCTTTCTATTCTGGTTAGAGCCCGTTTGCTCTGTTCTGTGAAGGGAGTAGTACACAGCGTTGTACGAGATCTTCAGTTTCCTGGCAATTTCTCGCATGGAATAGCCTTCATTTCTCAGAACAAGAATAGACTGACGAGTTCCAGAAGAAAGTATTGGTTTCTGGTCATTTTGAGTCTGTAATCAAACCCCCAAATGCTGATGCTCCAGAAACTCAACTAGTCTAAAGAAGGTTTTATTGCTTCTTTAAATCAGAACAACAGTTTTCAGTTGTGCTAACATAATTGCAAAAGGGTTTTCTAAAGCTCAATTAGCCTTTTAAAATGATAAACTTGGATTAGCTAACACAATGTGCCACTGGAACACAGGAGTGATGGTTGCTGATAATGGGCCTCCGTACGCCTATGTAAATATTCCATTAAAAATCAGCCGTTTCCAGCCACAAGTGTCATTTACAACATTAACAATGTCTACATTGTATTTCTGATCAATTTATGTTATTTTTAAATGGACAAAAAAAATGAGCTTTTCTTTAAAAACAAGGACATTTCTAAGTGACCCCAAACTTTTGAACAGTAGTGTACATATATCTTTTATAGAGTCTTACGGAAGAGAACCCCTTGGAGGCGGGTGTTTCTGAAGCTCCTTTTCTGGCCGCGGCCCACCCAGTTGAGCTCAGAGCCCACAGCGAAAGATAGCACAGCCTGCATGAGCCTTCGCACTGCATCATCCACTGTGGCCCCGCCCATCCGTGACAGGTGAGACACCTGTCATATATATATTAATATTAATAACACAATCACTTACCATAATGTAACAGTATAATACCACAGTAGGTAGTGTGCTTGTTGCTGGTTCAAGCCCTATCGGGTCACTCGGTCCACCTACCATTCTCTTCTGTGCTCCGGCATCCTCCAGGTGCCTCTCTGTGTCATCTAGCTGCTCCATGGTCCTCAGCGGGATGTCGATGTCTAGAGCCTCCACCTCCTCCTCTACCTCCGTAAAGCTCTGGCCCTGAACCCTGGCCTGCAGCTCCCTCAACACTGCCCACTGTCTCTGCTGCTCCTCCTTGATCTCCACCAGCAAGGAGATTATTTTACGCTGGGCAGCCGTCTCTGAGGAACAGTGGATAGGAACAGATTTGGGATGACACCAGGGTCAAGGTAGGGGCCCCAAAAAGTTGTGTTGGTCAGTTAGTTTGTTGATTTGTCATATTGTGTCACATTTTAGAACAGTAACAGACCTGGTGTAGTTAGTCATTTCTCCCATCAATCTAAAACAAGAGTGTAACTGGCAACTGTAGCTAACTCTTCATTCAACTTTTATTTTGTTGCTACGACTAGTTCCTGCAAAGATGCTGAGAAATGCTAGACGTGCAGCAGTTAATGTCAGGAACCTCTTTGCGCGGTTCAAAACATGGATTTATTATCTTTTAGAGTTATCTGGCGTTTGTAGAACCACCTGCAACTGGACATTTATAAGACTAATGTTTTCCAGAATCGAGAATTGAGAGTGTAGGCAAACCTGTAACGTCCAGGACAACAAACATATTTGGTTATATCACATTCTGGCGTACAAACTGTAGCAATTAAAACATTTAGCCTGAGATCGACTTTATTAATCCTGCGAATCTGATTGGTCACACAGCTGAATAATTAATGCAATTCTTCGTTTTTATCGCTGCTTGTTACTTCCAAGTAGGCTAGATACAAAACAAAGTGAAGAATTCGGTCATATTAGAACTACATTTAATCAGGGTAAAACGTTACCTGCTGATGACGAGGTACCTGGCATCAACAACTTTTCCCCAACACCACCCGTGCTAAACGTCGCACTCAGGGACTCAACGTCAAAGTTGACATCAGGTCGTCTTGAAATATCATCTTTGGGAATATCCTCCGAGCGTCTCGAGACATGTTCCGCAAGATTGTTCATTTCGTCGGACACAGCTGAAAGTCTCTGCTGGAGTGTTTCAAGAGCTATGTCTGCCATGTGTTTGTTGACCAAACCTTCCATACGTCGCTGCATCGCCCAGCTAGAAGTATCTCCATTATTATGCTCCATAAAATTCCTCAAACAGTCGACCTCCTCAACGTTAGTTTAAACCAACAAAAACCTTTCTACAATGTCTTTCTATCGTTCAAGGTAAACGCAAATGTGGACTAGTGAGGGGAAAACGGAAGTGGTTATCAAACAGTGCACAGCCATAGCACGATATCACGTTGCAACAACGTCACAGTAATGTTGCGAGAACATTGAGGGAGCTCGATTCATCCTACCCGGGCGCCCGTGCAGCGGCTGAAAGTTGATTGCATTCGATTTGGAACCGGGCTTCCTCTCGGGCGTGAGCCAGGTGCCCCGTTCAGTCCGACGGCGTAGTCGGCTCAAAACAAAAGTGATGTAATTAAAATCGTGTAGCAATGAGTAAGATACTGTGTTTTCTCATGTTAAAGTGATTGCTTTAATGGCATTCCCAATTAAGACTAGTTTGAAAATTCAAACATATTTTATACAATACTTGTATGTTTCTGGACAATGCACCATGCTACCTTGTTGACAACATACCAAGCTACGAAGATTACTGTCCAATTTGAGAAGGCCTGAAGACGTGCCGGGCCATAGCTTGGTGTACCCCGGGCCAGATTAATCGAGACCCCACGTTGGGAAGGCCGGAATAACTACATTTCCCAATAGCACCAACAAAACAATAATTTCCTACGGGTTGACTGCATATTTTGTAGCGTTCAAAACAACTGGGAACTTGAAAATCTCCGACTTCCGACTTCAGTGCGTTCAAGACAACTGGGAACTCTGATTGGGAAAAGTCGTTTTGAACGGTCATCCAACTCGGAATTCCAAGTCGTGGACTCGGGCTTCATCTTAAACATGTGAAATGGATATGTACAATTGCATAGTCATGGATGTGAGCTGATAAAAATTGTATTCAATGTTATCCCATTAACTGTTTTCATAAAACAGGGGACTAGAAACTTGTAAAATTCCATAAGAATGAAAATAAGTTTTAACCTAATATCTTAATGAGAACAGCAAACCATCACACATAGTCAGTCTTATTTAAGATGTATTTTTACCATGGGCCAGTTACTAGAATACTAAAATAAATATAATTGGCCTCAACAGTCCCAACATTGCATTTTACTACATTGTAATGGAAAGAATGGGGCATGTTTATAGTCCCCATGATGAAAACAGTTAAAGGATAACATTGATTATCATTTTAATCTGCCCACATCCATGACTATTTAAATGTACAAATACATTTAACGTTTGAAGATTGATTAAATTATGTGAATAATTTATCATCTTTACATATCTGGCTCATTTGGTTGTGTATTCTACATCACCACCAATACATCATTGAGCCTACTACAATTATATTTCATACAGGTATGGTCATGCTAAATTGATCCAATAAGACGCCATTGAGTTGTTTGGTGGCAATATTGGAAAAAGGTTTCTGTGTGGTTAATATGTATATCCTGTGATGCCCTATATCTACAAATATTTTTAAAATCCTGTTCTAGCTGTGTGTGAAATGTGGTGCCTCTATAACCAAAGTTACAATCCAAAAACATAGCTGCCCCAGGTTAGGGCTCTGTGCGGGTCAGTCAAGTTCTTCCACACTGATCTTGACAAACTATTTCTGTACTGACCTTGCTTTGTGCACGGGGGCATTGTCATGCTGAAACAGGAAAGGGCCTTCCCCCAAACTGTTGCCTCAATGTCATTGTATGCTGTAGTGTTAAGATTTCCCTTCACTGGAATTAAGAGGCCTGGCCCTGACCATGAAAAACAACCCCAGACCATTTTTCATCCTCCACCAAACGTTACAGTTGACACTGTGCATTCAGGCAGGTAGCATTCTCCTGGCATCCGCCAAACTCAGATTTGTCAGTCGAACTTTAGAAGCGTGATTTATCACTCCAGAGAACGCGTTTCCACTGCTTCAGAGTCCAACAGCGGCGAACTTTACACCACTCCAGCTGACGCTTGGCATTGTGTATGGTGATCTTAGGCTTGTGTGCGGCTGCTTGGCCATGGAAACCCATTTAATGAAGCTCCCGACGAACAGTTATTGTGCTGACGTTGCTTCTAGAGGCAGTTTGGACCTCGTTAGTGAGTGTTGCAACCGAGGACAGACGATTTATACACATTACGTGTTACAGAACTCGGTGTCCCGTTCTGTGAGTTTGTGGGGCCTACCACTACACGGCTGAGACGTTATTGCTCCTAGACGTTTCCACTCTACAATAACAGCCCTTACAGTTGACCGTGGCAGCTCTAACAGGGCAGACATTTGCCGAACTGATTTGTTAGAAAGGTGGCATCCCTTGACAGTGCCACGTTGAAAGTCACAGCTCTTCAGTAAGGCCATTCTACTGCCAATGTTTGGAGATTGCATGGCTGTGTGATCGATTTTACACACCTGTCAGCAATAGCTGTTGCTGAAATAGCCGAATCCACTAATTTGAGGAGTGTCCACATACTTTTGTATATATAGTGTACCAACATTCTATTGTCAATGGCACAATTTGTTATTTTTAAACAAAGTTTTCAAAGTTGGTTATATTATATATCATTTGAAAGGTAATTTCCTGACCTTTCAGAACCACTTGTCAAACAGAGGTTAAATGTATCAGAGTTTCCTTTTTTATGTGAGTTATATACACTACTGTTTAAAAGTTTGGGGTCACTTAGAAATGTCCTTGTTTTTGAAAGACCATTTTATTTTTGTAAATTTAAATAACATCAAATTGATCAGAAATACAGTGTAGACATTGTTAATGTTGTAAATTGTAGCTATTGTAGATGGAAATGGCTAATTTTTAATGGAATATCTACATAGGCGTATGGAGGCCCATTATCAGCAACCACCACTCCTGGGTTCCAATGGCACGTTGTGATAACTAATCCAAGTTTATAATTTTAAAAGGCTAATTGATCATTAGAAAACCCTTTTGCAATTATTTTAGCACAGGTTAAAACCGTTGTGCTGATTTAAAGAAGCAATAAAACTGGCCTTCTTTAGACAAGTTGAGTATCTGGAGCTTCAGCATTTGTGGGTTCGGTTACAGGCTAAAAATGTCCAGAAACAAAGAACTTTCTTCTGAAACTCGTCAGTCTATTCTTGTTCTGAGAAATGAAGGCTATTCCATGCGAGAAATTGCCCAGAAACTGAAGATCTCGTACAACGCTGTGTACTACTCCCTTCACAGAACAGTGCAAACGGTCTCTAACCAGAATAGAAAGAGGAGTGGGAGGCCCCGGTGCACAACTGAGCAAGAGGACAAGTACATTAGTGTCTAGTTTGAGAAACAGACGCCTCACAAGTCCTCAACTGGCAGCTTCATTAAATAGTACCCGAAAAACACCAGTCTCAACGTCAACAGTGAAGAGGATACTCCAGGATGCTGGCCTTTTATGCAGAGTTGCAAAGAAAAAACAATATCTCAGACTGGCCAATAAGAAGAAAGATTAAGATGGGCAAAAGAACACAGACACTGGACAGAGGAAGATTGGAAGAAAGTGTTATGGACAGACAAATCTAAGTTTGAGGTGTTCGGATCACAAAGAAGAACATTCGTGAGATGCAGAAAAAATGAAAAGATGCTGGAGGAGTGGTTGACGCCATCTGTCAAGCATGTTGGAGGCAATGTGATGGTCTTGGGGTGCTTTGGTGGTGGTAAAGTGGGAGATATTTACAGGGTAAAATGGATCTTGAAGAAGGAAGGCAATGACTCCATTTTGCAATGACATGCCATACCCTGTGGACGGCACTTAATTGGAGCCAATTTCCTCCTACAACAGGACAATGACCCAAAGCACAGCTCCAAACTATGCAATAACTATTTAGGGAAGAAGCAGTCAGCTGGTATTCTGTCTATTATGGAGTGGTCAGCAGTCACCGGATCTCACACCTATTGAGCTGTTGTGGGAGCAGCTTGACTGTATTTTACGTAAGAAGTGCCCATCAAGCCAATCCAACTTGTGGGAGGTGCTTCAGGAAACATGGGGTGAAATCTCTCTACCTCAACAAATTGGCAACTAGAATGCCAAAGATCTTCAAGGCTGTAATTGCTGCAAATGGAGGATTCTTTGACAAAAGCAAAGTTTGAAGGACCCAATTATTATTTCAATTAAAAATCATAATTTATAACCTTGTCAACGTCTTGACTATATTTCCTATTCATTTTACAACTCATTTCATGTATGTATTCATGGAAACAAGAACATTTCTAAGTGGCCCCAAACTTTTGAACGGTAGTGTCGGTAATTCTGAGATGTACTCTAGAGGTCAAATTCCAGAAATGTATTTGATTGATAGCTGTGATTCTAATCTTTTTAATGATATATCAATAAAGGAAATACGTGAGCAATAACTTGTTGTATGCTGACATGGTTTGTTATAGGGTAAAATCCCTATGGGAAAAATGATGGGACTAGCACACATTTTCCAACTCTAGGAACATAGAGCTTCAAGAAAATCCCTATGAGACATCGTCGGCCCAAGTGTGCCCCCCAGACCCCTGGCTTGGACTAGTTGATGCAACGTTCTATAATGCTTTCACATAGCTCTGATGGAATGTTGAATACATTATAATATGCTGAGACTGATTACTTGGGGGAACATCTACTTGAGTGTGGGAGTAGCAACATACCATTCTGCATTTTGAGAGTCTGATAGCATTTTTGCAGACTAGAGTGATGGTCACTACTTTGTGCTAATTTGTCCAATGTGTGCTCCAAAAGTTGTGAATGCCCCAAAACTCTGTACACAATACAGGAGGCAGTATGTATTGTGAAATTATAAACCACGTGATTCAAGGCCTGAATGCTGATTGTCTGAAAGCCATGGTATATTAGACCATATACCATGGGTATAACCATTTAAAAACATGTTTTTACTGGTCTAATTACATTGGTAACCAGTTTATAATAGCAATATGGCATCTTTGTGGTTTGTGGAATATGGCCAATATACACAACAGCTACGGGCTGTATCCAGGCACTCCACGTTGCACCTAAGAACAGCCCTTAATTGTGGCATACTGTCGATATACCATATACCTCCTCGGGCTGTATTGCTTAATTATACATCAGGTAATTCACTCGTGAAAATACAGTTTTAGTGAATTTCTCTCTGTACCTTTCTCGGTTACATCTAAAGGTACATAATGGATTTTGTTGAACAAAAACAGCTTTTCTGTAGCTAGTATGGATTCAAAGCAACACAAGGATACATGCATTACCTTAAGCAAAAATTACTTTATTTATGCTCAAGTAGCAAAATGATTCTAAACATCTGAAACATTAGAACACAAAGTAAACCATTCTGTCTAGATCTCCCTGTTCAGGAGGCATACCTTGGGCCATTTGATTAACATTACGTCATTAAACTCAGCAATCCTATCAGCAACAATGCAGTCATCTAGGAAATCCAGTTTAACAGCTGCGTCTAGTCCATCTTTAATATATATATATATATATATATATATATATATATATATATATATATATACACAGTACCAGTCAAAAGTTTGGACACACCTACTCATTCAAGGGTGTCTCTACATTCCAGATGACTACCTCATGAAGCTGGTTGAGAGAATGCCAAGACTGTGCAAAACTGCCATCAAGGCAAAGGGTGGTTACTTTGAAGAATCTCAAATACAAAATAGATTTTGATTTGTTTAACTCTTTTTTTTGGTTACTACATGATTCCATATGTGTTATTTCATAGTTTTGATATCTTCACTTTTATTCTACAATGTAGAAAATAGTAAAAATAAAGAAAAACCCTGGAATGAGTAGGTGTGTCCAAACTTGACTGGTACTGTATATAACTATGATTCAATTACATTATAATTACCATAAATAATGTATTATATTAAAATATATCCATGCGAGTTAACAAAGGATACAGTGATATCAATAAAATCTCAACCACAAAACAAGGACTAAGGAGGGTAACAAGGGGGACGTAGGATCACATCTATGAAAATATATTCGACAGATAGGTTGACTAAATATATAAATACATTTACATGTATGTATATCTATGTACATCAGCAATATATCACCATGTTTATATCACCAATTATTAAAATATTCATTTCTTCAAGACACTCATATCTGCAGATGAGCTCTTGGCAATAGTTTGGTTAATTTCAAGCACATGATCGTATAGTATATGTTTTTAGAACATAATCCTCAAACGTACTGTAGAAGCTGTAATACAGGGATAAATTAACAGCAACACATGACATCTGACCATATTGTCCATGCTATTATGGCCAATGATGAACTTGTCACTGGATAACATTTCAGTTACAATAGATGTGCCACTGAATATAGTTTTTTTTTTCTCTCAACATAAATACCTGTATATTGAATGCTGCATGGGGATATTTGTATGATATTTGCAAAAAAAAGAGAGTTGGGAGCCTTTAACTTATAGGCTGGTAGATGTTTAGATAAGTCCCATTTTCATAACAAGCTTCCAGTGCAGATTTCTGTAAACCATTTAGCCTTAGTCTGTCCTACAAGAAAGATGTTCCTCTATTGACAGATAGATGTGCTACTGTGTACGTGTATGTACCATCTAGAAAACTGTCATATGTGCCTTCAAACAAACAACATATTTACATTGTAAAGCTCATAATTATTGCATTATAAATAATTTGACATTTTAATGATAAACCCTGTTTTCCTTTGACACTAGAGTTGTGCTCTGTCTATACCAATCTCCCGAGGAAAATATGATAAATATGATATGAACAAAAACAAACAAACATCCTTTAAAAACAAATGCAACCCTAAGACTTTGTACATTCTGAGACTTTTTTTTCGTTATAACATGCATTTGAGATGTTGTGCTATTGGTCCATGAAATGAGTGTTCACAAGATAAGTAATTCAGAGTTTGTAAAACAACGTTTTTCTTCTCCAATAAATGTGTTATTTGCATTTATGAAATAAACCCACCAGTTGAAACATCACGATTTGACCAGTGTTTTAACAGTTCCCCTGCTTTCAGGAGAGGATAGAGAGAGAAATATAATACTTTCTGTAGGGCCAATGTAATTATGGTGCTTTGCTGGTTGGCTTGCCTTGAGCAACAGTCTCTCAGAATCCCCTGTAGGTTGACAGAGGATGTCTGATATATTCCCTTTAAACTAAAGGCGCAAAGGACATAAGCAGTGATTTAAATGTACCACAACCTCTAAACATTGTGCATTACAAAACACAAATTACCACAGCCCAACCAACACCAGGTCAGGTCAAAGTTCAGATGCTTTATTCAAAGTGCATCCCTACCATAGAGATAGATCGAGGACTAATCTTTGTATATGTGCCATTATAGCATCTGTGACAACATGAGCGCATCTCCATGTTTAAGTAGATCCCTCCTGATGACCTGGGTGGACATGACGCCAACAGGGTCACAAGGAGGGATCAGCCAATGAAGTTGGAAGTCCCACCCAGTTGACTATATTGTAATGGTGGAAGCCCTCAATGGCGCTGCCCATGCTAATATGACTTTTTGGCCACTAGAGGCCTCTGTCATTCTCAATGATCTCTACTCCTATGAATAATATCACTAGGAGTAATTAGTACAGATACGCCTCATTTTCTCTGTGTGCCACCCTTTAAACAGGAAGTCCTTCCAGGCAATGTACATTTGGTAAAAGTGACTTTGAATAGGAGAAAGTCTGTAGGAATCCAATAGTGTGCTGTTGTTCATGGTTGTGCCCCTAGGTAGCAGCACATCTCTTTCTCTTGAGCTACATGAGTGGAAAAAAAAGAGTTCACTGTTTTTCACAATCGCTTGCTTCATTTTACCAGGAGATTGTCCTAACAATCAGCAAGTAGGGACACTCATGGCCATTGAAACAGAGTCTCCCACCTTGGATAGGTACCACATATAATATACCTCAGTGTAAATAAATTCTCACTGAAGAGGTTTGACTTGCTAAGGAGCAATACATTTTCTTCCATAAATTGTTACCATCTCAATCAAGTCCATCATAAAGTAAATGTTCAGAATAACTTAAGTAGAAATTCCTCTCTTGCAAGAGTCAAAAGAGTGTTGAAAGGATGTTTTTCCTAAAAGTGACTTTTGACTTGAGTATTGGTGTCACTAAGCTCTGCAGACAGTATCTCCAAAATGAACTAATCTTTGAGACCAATATGGGTTGGTTTGGATTTAAAATGCAGACCCCCCCCCCCTCCAAATATGCATAAATAATGTTCAATAAGTTAATAAATAAAATATCTGTCGTCTGGGTGTATTTACAAAGGGTAAAAATGTACAAAACCCCTAATTCAACACATTTCATTATCTTTTAGAGATACCTTTCACTTTCCAACAGTATAGCATATCTGACTTCATATTGCTGTTGCCTATTCCAACCAAATGCACTCCATTTATCCTGTCCTCTCTTGAAATCGACTCTATACATTAAATCAAAAGGGACAGAATCAATAAAAGCTGCTTAAGCGATGTTTAAAAAGTATCTTTGTGTACATACTGCTGCTCAACACCAGTGTCTGTGTGTGTGTGTAGATTGGGGGGGGGGTAATGCCCACAGATCATGTTGAGAAGTCTGGGGTGTCATGCAGCTAAATGTCCTCTGTCAACTATTTACATCAAGTCACCTGGCACTTTCACCTTAAATGATTTCCATTGACATGATCAACCATAAAAATCATTGCTAATATTGTTCAAAGAACAACACTATTCCAGTAGACTATCAATTTTCTTCAGGCCGGCTATCCTCTAAGCCAGTTAGCAGCTATTAAACACATTACATTATAAAATATAATCAAGATCACACTGTAGAATATAACGCAGTTTCAATCACCTTTACAAAAAAAATCCCAAACAAAAACAATCTTCACATCAAAGCAGGCAGTAGTCGACAAAAATAGCTTTGTTCACGAGTCCTCGTGAGAGCTTTTTACAAGTCAGTTTGTGCTCCCGCATGTGTGTGCCCAATCATCTCCTCTCCTGTTTAAAAACAACCCCACACACCAGGGCTGCTCCATATTACACTGACCATAAAGAAAAGAGACGAAATTCAAAAACGAATGCTTTGAATAATAAAAAAAAACGATCTGAGCCGCAGACAGACAGGGGGCGACAGAGAGGAGAGAGAAGCGAGCCTCAGCGGTCTCTGCAGGTGGGCAGGTTGACGAAAGTGAAGATGTTGTACTCTATGAGGATGGAGAAGCAGAGAAAGATGGAGTACATGAACAGACACACCAGGCCCAGACGACGGTCCAGTTTCCACCCGTTCAGATGTACCCCCAGGACCTGAGAGAGAGAGAGAGGTGGGAAGAGATTAAGAAATTATATCTATAGTTGCTCAATTCAAATTCAATTGTGCATAAACTGTGTAAAATACAAAACACGAGTACATTTGAGTATTTTAAAAAGTACTAAAAGGTCACTCACCGTGAGGAACACAGACCCCAACAGAAGTCCCACAGAGAAGATGAGCCCCTTGCTGTTCAGTTGAATCTAAGAGAAGAACGGGTTAAACAGAAGAGGATAAACCACGGGGTTGGGAACTGATTTACAACACTTTTGCACCCGTGTAAAGTGTACACCTGCTATTTCCAAAAGAGAATAACAGTTTGAAAAACAACACCAACTTTACACAACCAAACTGATGCATTAGAAGGACGCCATCTCTTTTGAATTCGAGCCCTTCTGAAATGAATACAGTACATCAGCTGTTCTCTGTGTATCCTCTTCTACACCCTCAATACACAGCTCGATTCTCTAACACACAGTCAAAGCCTTCATTCAGAATAATCATGTCACACTCCAAAAGCAGCAAAGCTGTATGTAGGCATTCCTTCACAGCACCCCCACGTGTGTTTGATCTAGTGGGGTTATGGGCTGCAGGTGCACTCAGCTCTATATTTCACTTGGACTGCCGAAAGCTACTTTTCTCCTCCCTCTTTCAGCTGTTAGGACCATCTCCCTCCCATGCCAAGCTGGAAGATATGTTTATCTACAGAGATCACAAATAACACATGCTCCAATGGCTATGTTAGCATGACATGACTAATATTGTATATAAACCTACATACCATTGGTACCATGTGACATGAGCAGAGAGGGCTCTGGACAGAAGATCAATTGTGTCATCTCTCACATGATAAAGCAACATCAAAATGACCTTCTCAGAATAGGCCGAGCATGTCTAAGTGTCACAGGGGTTGTACATGGCAGTTTTGATTGTGTATTGCTAGTAGAGGTTTACTAAAGACCGTACACAGTCAGGGTTAGGAGAAATGGTGTTTGCTACTTACGTAGGAGCCGTAGTTGATGGCTAGGGTCTGCAGGGCCCAGGGTAGTCCCAGTCCAATAAGGATATCAAACACATTACTGCCTATAGAGTTAGACACAGCCATGTCCCCGAGACCTGAGAGAGAGAAAGAGAGAGATGAGTCATAGGCCGAGAAATATAAATCAAAAGACAGAAGGAGGGAGAGGGAGGCAGAGAGAGAGAGAGATGTTGGTAAACATCTGTAACATCAATAAAGAATTCCAACTTGCTGAGGTATTCAGGTTGCCACAAACAACAAACACAACAACAACAAACAGACTGTCAGGGAATGTGGTTCCCATTTCCCCCTCTCAGACAGACGGATGAATATTTGACAGGGGGAGTGGGAATTAACACAGATTTAAAAAATCGAGGAAGGAACCACACTGTGTTTTCTTCTGTCACAAGACTCTGTCACAGAGGTTGGGAGGGGACCTGGGTGACACCCAGACTGCCTCATCCCTTCTCTCTTTCCCCTCTCTCTGTTGACCAGGTACACAGACCGTATGGAGCTGTTTGATTCCTGGGTGTTGGTTCATGGGGCAGGTGAGCAGCAATGCAAACAGCCTGGTAGAGAAAGTACTCTGTCCTCACCTTGCCGTGCCACTATAAGACTGGCCATGCAATCAGGGACACTGGTGCCAGCTGCCAGGAAGGTGATGCCCATGATAACATCAGGGATACCCAGAGTAAACCCGATCACTGTTACCTGAAGGGAATAGACACACATCAGTCTGTCTGTCTGTCTGTCTGTCCGTCTGTCTGTCTGTCTGTCCATCTGTCTGTCTGTGTCTGTGTCCTCACCATCCAGACCATGACATAGGAAAAGCCAGCAATCCAGAGGGTGGAGTTGACGAAGGAGACCATGAACCATCTCTCCCAGCGAGGGGTGGCACAGTTAGGCACCGTGAAGAACAGGAGCAGGCACAAAGGCCAGGCCAACAGCCACTTGATCTTATTACAGCACCCAGCTAGAGAGAGAGAGAAAGAGAGAGAGAAAAAGATAGAGAAAGGAAGAAGAGATGTAGTTTCAATGTGTTCTTTGCTTAGATTACATTGTGTGATGCTTTTATTGAGGAAATCTAAAAATACCTTTAGGTGGGTGTGAATGTGGCTGACCAACACAATAAAGAGAGCTCAGAGAGACTGAAAATTGTTTGAAACCCTTTAATGTTATTAAAAGAATTATACCTGGGGCATGAAAGGGCACGAAAGGTCCCTCCCCTTCTTCCTCATCCTCCTCTTCCTCATTATTCTCACTGTCTTCGTTCTCGTTTTCCGTCTCGTTGCCAGACTCCACCCCTCCCCTGTCGTCCTCTCCATGGTGACCACGGCGACCATTGACGCCCCTTTCGGGCCCGCCCAGTCCATTCTCCAGGCCCCGCCTACCGCCGACTTTCACCGCGACCTCCGAGTCTCCGTTCGTGAACGGCCGGGTGCTAATCAGACGCTGTCTCTGCACATATGCATGCACACGTTATAGCTAAGGCCCTGTGTTTTGGTTAATCATGTCACATGACCTGGATTTTAAACTTTATTTAAAGCTTTTTCATCAAACTATCCCCTTTTCTTTTATTGTTAGATAGACCAGCACCACCCTCAAAAAATTGCTAATTCCCATTTCTGGAAAAGGCTTAAAATAAAGGTTAAAATCCATGTAATATGACATGACTTATCAAAAAACAGGTCTCTAGTCATAGCCTATACTGTACAAACACATGCCATTTTCTGAACATGTTTGTACAGCATAAGTATGCTGTAAGAATATCATTTCTTCATACCCACACAGCAAACAGAAATGCCCACGTGTGCAGAAGGCCATGGGAAAGTGTGTGTGTGTGTGTTTGTGTCTGTGTGGTCCTACCTCAGTGATGAGCATGCATGAGGCCATGGTGTGGTGTGTGTGTGTGTTTGTGTGTGTGTGGTCCTACCTCAATGATGAGCATGCATGAGGCCATGGTGAGGTGTGTGTGTGTTTGTGTCTGTGTGGTCCTACCTCAGTGATGAGCATGCATGAGGCCATGGCGAGGTGTGTGTGTGTGTGTTTGTGTCTGTGTGGTCCTACCTCAATGATGAGCATGCATGAGGCCATGGTGAGGTGTGTGTGTGTGTGTGTGTTTGTGTCTGTGTGGTCCTACCTCAGTGATGAGCATGCATGAGGCCATGGTGAGGTGTGTGTGTGTGGTCCTACCTCAGTGATGAGCATGCATGAGGCCATGGTGAGGTGTGTTTGTGTGTGTGTGTGTGTGTGGTCCTACCTCAGTGATGAGCATGCGTGAGGCCATGGTGAGGTGTGTATGTGTATGTGTTTGTGTTTGTGTGTGTGTGTGTGTGTGTGTGTGTGTGTGTGTGTGTGTGTGTGTGTGTGTGTGTGTGTGTGTGTGTGTGGTCCTACCTCAGTGATGAGCATGCGTGAGGCCATGGTGAGGCGGGTGCGAGGGGAGAAGTGGCTGGTGATCATGATCCTCATGCCGGCATCAGAGAAGGACAGCTGGTGGGGGTAGGCTGACAGCAACTCATCTACCATCAACACTGACTGCTTTCTGTGTAAGTTAGCTACAAGAGAGCGTGAGAGAAAGAGAGAGAGAGACATGATGCAAACACACACACACAGACACACGTATGACAGAACAGGCAGACCATACCTTTCTTCAGCAGGACAGCGGTGGCATCACAATTGTCATCCAGGTCGGCGTTACTGGCTGTGCCATTCCCCAGGCTGGACGGGTTCTTCTTCCGCCTCTCCAGGAAGCGCACAATGTTCGAGTTAAACCTGTACACAGAAACGAACAACGCGACAGTTAAACCTAGACAAAGAGCGGCAGAACAAGGACGTGGATCCGACTTCATTGTTTTGAAGTGTGCACCGATGGTTTCAGACACAAGACTTACTTCATTATCAAAATGTAGCCGAAATACATCAGAACCAGTGTCAGAGACTCCCACCTGGAACAAACATCAAGAGGGATTCAATTGAAGCAGATTTTTAACAGCTATACAATACAACACATAACATATGTACTGTATACACAAGAAAGTGAAAGCCATATTTACCACGAAACTTTTTCATCATATATGAACTGTAAGGAGAAAAAGAAGAATGATACTGAACACTTGGAAGAATGCCTGGAAGTACAGTAAAAAAACATTGTGATTCACCATTCTCTGATGTAAACAGTACTGTATGGATCCACTGTAGTTGCACCCTCTGATCAACAGGATGCAACATACTAAAATCCAAATCCTACTCTGGGATTGCGACCCGGAGGCTCCGTATGGAGGGTGTGACGCAATTACGGAGCCTCTGGAGGCCCAATTGAGCTCCGTACCGCATTGCCGTGCGCCTCCCAAATGTTGTAACAATGCGGAGAGCTCCGTTTAGTTCCGCATTGACATGATTGGTTGATGGTAGGTGGGGGCGGGATGTCCTGTGTAAACACAAACTCGCTTCCTTGACAACTTCCTTCACAACAGCTCTGCTCTACGAAGCGCAAGAAGTAGGAATGGTCTGACTTGTGCAGATGTCGGATTAACCATGCAGAGCCATGAAGGCTCACTTCCCTGGTTTGCAATGGTCCGGCTCCACTCACCACTATGAGAGCAGAGATGGAGAGGGTGTAGTACACGGAGTCTCTCAGAAGAGACCAACGAGACAGATGCACCGCCTGAGAGTGAGACAGAGAGAGAGAGAGAGAAAAAAGATAAAGAGAATGGGAGAGAGTGGAATAGACAACATTTTAACCCGGGGTATTCATCCCTTCTGGTGTATGTGTGTATACCTGAGCAAGTCAAGGTACGGAAACCTACCTGGCCAGCAAATATTCCACACACTCCGATAATGCAGAGGATATTGAAGACGGCGGAGCCCACAATCGTGCCCACCCCCACATCCCCTTTAGTGATAAACACACCTGCACAGGGACAGAAAGAAAGAGAACAGAAGTTATACAATGATTGGTAATGGAGTGTTACAAGCTTGTACATGTAAAGTATTGACATGGCCAACATAGTGTCCCTTGACTTTTTCTATATTTTGTTATGTTACAGCCTTATTCTAAAATGGATAAAATAAAACAATTTGCAATCAGCAATCTACACACAATGACCCACAATGCCAAAGCGAAAAACAGATTTTTAGACATTTTGGAAAAATTTATTCAAAACAAAAAACAGAAATACCTTATTTACATAAGTATTCAGAACCATTGCTATGGGACTTGAAATTGAGCTAAGGTGCACCCTGTTTCCATTGATCATCCTTTTTTAAATACTACTTTTCGCTGCAACTCCCGTACAGACTCGGGAGAGGCGAAGGTCGAGAGCCACGCAGCCTCCGAAACATGACCCTGCCAAGCCACACTGCTTCTTGACACACTGCTCTCTTAACCCGGAAGCCAGGCACACCAATTTGTCAGAGGAAACACCGTCCAACTGACGACGGTGTCAGCGTGCATGTGCCCGGCCCGCCACAGGAACAAGGACATCCCGGCCGGCCAAACCCTCCCCTAACCCGGATGACGCTGGGCCAATTGTGCACCGCCTAATCGTCTCCCAGTCGCGGCCGGTTGCGACACAGCCCGGGCTCAAACCCAGATCTGTAGTGATGCCTTTAGCACTGCGATGCAGTGCCTTAGACCGCTGTGCCCCTCGGGAGGCCCTTCCATTGATCATCCTTGAGATGTTTCTACAACTTGATTGGAGTCCATCTGTGGTAAATTCAATTAATTGGACATGATTTGGAAAGGCACACACCTGTCCATATAAGGTCCCACAGTTGGCAGTGCATGTTAGAGCAAAAACCAAGCCATGAGGATGAAGGAATTGTCCGTAGAGCTCCGACACAGGATTGTGTCGAGGCAGAGATCTGGGGAAGAGTACCAAAAAATATCTGCAGCGTTGAAGGTCCCCAAGAACACAGTGGCCTCCATCATTCTTAAATGAAAGAAGTTTGGAACCACCAACACCCTTCCTAGAGCTGTCCGCCCGGCCAAACTGAGCAATCGGGGGAGAAGGGCCTTGGTCAGGGAGGTGACCAAGAACCCGATGGTCACTGACAGAGCTCTAGAGTTCCTCTGTTGAAATGGGAGGCCAACCATCTATGCAGCACTGCACCAATTAGGCCTTTACGGTAGAGTGGCCAGACGGAAGCCACTCCTCAATAAAAGGCACATGACAACCCACTTGGAGTTTACCAAAAGCCACCTAAAGACTCTCAGACCATGAGAAACAAGATTCTCTGGTCTGATGAAACAAAGATTGAACTCTTTGGCCTGAATGCCAAGCGTCACGTCTGGAGGAAACCTGGCACCATCCCTACGGTGAAGCATGGGGGTGGTAGATGTGGGGATGTTTTTCAGCGGCAGGGACTAGGAGACTAGTCAGGATCGAGGGAAATATGAACAGAGCAAAGTACAGAGAGATCCTTGATGAAAACCTTTTCCAGAGCGCTCAGGACCTCAGACTGGGGTGAAGTTTCACCTTCCAACAGGACAACAACAGCCAAGACATTGCAGGAGTGGCTTCGGGACAAGTCTCTGAATGTCCTTGAGTGGCCCAGCCAGAGCCCGGAATTGAACCCGATCGAACATCTCTGGAGAGACTTGAAAATAGCTGTGCAGAGACGCTCCCCATCCAACCTCACAGAGCTCGAGAGGATCTGCAGAGAAGAATGTGAGAAACTCCCCAAACACAGGTGTGCCAAGCTTGTAGCGTCATACCCAAGAAGAATCAAGGCTGTAATTGCTGTCAAAGGTGCTTCAACATAGTACAGCGTAAAGAGTCTGAATACTTATGTAAATGTGATATTTCAGGTTTTTGTAGTAAAATAAATTAGCAGACAAAAAGTCATTATGGGATATTGTGTTCGAGATGGATGAGATTTTTTTAAATCAATTTTAGAATAAGGCTGTGATCTAATAAAATGTGGAAAAAGTTACGGGGTCTGAATACTTTCCTGAAAGTACTGCATATCACTATCACTCTTTAAAACATACTGGGACTGCTGATAAAGTAAAACATAAAAAAAGTATGTGTGTGTCCAATGAAAGATGTGGATGTGTCCATCTACGTGTCTGTACGTCTCACCGATGACAGAGGTGAAGAGTTCAGGAGCTGAGCTGCCGGCCGCCATGAAGGTTGCACCTGCCACATCCTCACTAAGATGAAGACGCTGAGATAGCCAGAGCGACAGAGGCAGAGAGAGAGAGAAAAAGAGAGTGAGTATAGGGGGAGTAGAAAGCACATCTTGAATTGTGTGCTTAAAATTAATTCCAGTTGAATTGAACCCGACCCTGTTACAGAATAGTGTATTACATTCTTACCTCGCATATCTTCTCCAGAGACGGAACAAAGTAGTCATCACACACTAGGGCCAGTGCATAGAACATGTACATTGCCTATAGAGGAATTACACAATCAAATCGTCAGAACATGCATGCACATATAAGAACAAACAAATCTCAGCAGTGTTCTGGAACCTTTCAGATCCCCATGTGATGCAGTGATAGAGTCCCAATGTGTCAGTGTTTTCTGAGGAGGTATCCTAAGCTGAGACACTGTGCCAGTGACCTCATATGCCAGCTAAGTCTCTATACAACATCTGGCACCCAAGCCTGCCAGAGAGACGCTGCCCTTTTTATGATGGCTAGGCAACTTTGCCGTGGTGTAAATTATTTAAGCAAAAATACTTTAAAGTACTACTTAAGTCGTTTTTTGGAGTATATTTTACTTCACTACATTACTAAAGACAATTATGTACTTTTTTACTCCATACATTTTCCCTGACACCCAAAAGTACTACTTACATTTCGAATGCTTAGCAGGACAAAACATTTGTCCAATTCACACACTTATCAAGAGAACGTCCCTGGTCATCCATACTGTCTCTGATCTGGCGGACTCACTAAACACGAATGCTTCGTTTAAAAATTATGTCCGAGTGTTGGAGTGTTGGAGTGTGCCCCTGGCTATCCATATGATAATAAAACAAGAAAATAGTGATGTCTGTTTTGCTTAATATAAAGAATGTTAAATTATTTATACTTTTACTTTTGATACTTAAGTATATTTTCCTCAAGTAGTATTTTACTGGGTGACTCACTTTTACTTGAGTCAATTTTTATTAAGGTATCTTTACTTTTATGACTACTGGGTACGTTTTCCACCACTGCAACTGTGTTAAAGACACAATCCTGCTTGTCAATGCATTGCATCACACGGTCAATGGCAGGTAGCCATTGTATGTAGAGTAGATAGTGTGTTGAGTGTAGAACGGGGAGGTGGTGGGGTGGGGGGGTTACACTCACAAATAGGACATGTAAGGCCACCGCTCCCTCTGTGCGCTCCTTGTTGGTGAACAGGTCTGTGGGGAACTCATGTAGTGCTGGAGAGAAAACACACACAATATTACTGAGAAAACACTGTCTCATTTAATGCAGCAGAAACTTGTGCAGTGGCACTATCATACACAGTCCATTTGAGTGACAGGACCTAAAAATAGCATTGCCATGAGTGTGTGTGTACACGCACACATGCCAGCGTGTGTTTGTTTGTGTGTATTTGTAAGGGGAGCCGTGTGTGTGAATGTATGTGCGTGTTGATGGCTGCACAATGTGCAGTGACATTCTCCCTCTGAACACCCAAGAGGTTGTGTGAGTCAGCGAGCTTCAGCCTGCCCTCAGTGCCCGAACACAACCATTTCAGCTCATAAGAACTGACAAGGCCCGAAAGAGAGAGAGCGAGAGAGAGAGAGAGAGAGAGAGAGAGAGAGAGAGAGAGAGAGAGAGAAAAGAAGGGGTGAGGATGTGTGAATTGTGTAGGGTTGTAAGACACATCGTTGTGTTGGATTTTAATGGCCTCGTCCCTCCCTACCTCCTTCCAATTTTACATTCCCATTTTAATCATTTAACAGATATTATTGTCCAGAGTGGCTTTCAAATAGTGTGTTCCAGTAAGCTGAATCAACTACATAGTACGATCATGGTTAGAAAACCTGGCTTCAAAACCCTCAATCCATCCCTTCCCCCCACCATCCTTTTAGTACAGTACAGAGATATTCTCCCAGTAGGCACTACTGTACCATTCAGTTGGCAGGTCAGCAACACACATGCATTTCACACTGTGGCTCTGCAGCCAAAGCAACCAGTGCTAGGGCTAGTGCCCACTCTGCGCCCAGTGCTGCCCACTCTCATACAGGGCAATCACTCAGGGAGCCACTCACCCAACCAACCCTGCTGCCAACAGCGCAACTAGCAAGTATGGCTTCACTAAACAAAGCTCCACACACAGGCACACACACTGTGCGAATAATTACAAATACCTCAACCACACTCCAACCAACAACAAACAAATGAAGACATCAACAAACACCAAAACAACAGTTGGCTAGACACTTAGGTAAAGAAGATGGCTCCCTTACCCAATTTTGTGTTGGAGTTCACTTCAGCTTAGTTCAGTGATTCTTGGTAAAAAATAAAATAAAATTATTGGTCACATACACGTTAAGCTGATGTAATTGCGAAATGCTTGTGTTTCTATCTCTAACAGTGCAGTAATATCTAACAATACACACAAATCTGAAATAAATGAATAGAATTAAGAATATATAAATATATGGACGCGCAATGTCGGAGTGGCATAGACTAAAATACAGTAGAATAGAATACAGTATATACATATGAGATGAGTAATTCAAAATATGTAAACATTACTAAAGTGGCCAGTGATTTCAAGTCTATGTATATAGGGCAGCAGCCTCTAGGGTGCTAGTGATGGCTATTTAACTGTCTGATGGCCTTGAGATTGAACCACAGCTTCTGTCTCTCGATCCCAGCTTTGATGCATCTGTAGTGACCTCGCCTTCTGGATGATAGCGGGGTGAACAGGCAGTGGCTCGGGGGGTTGTTGTCCTTGATGATCCTTTTGGCCTTCCCGCGACATTGGGTGCTGTAGGTGTCCTGGAGGGCAGGTAGTGTGCCCCTGTCAGACCGCACCACCCTCTGGATAGCCCTACGGTTACGGGCGGTGCAGTTGCCGTTCCAGGCGGTGATACAATTGTGCATCTATAGAAGTTTGTGAGGGTTTTAGGTGCCAATCCAAATTTCTTCAGCCTCCTGAGGTTGAAGAGGCGCTTCTTCACCACACTGTCTGTGTGGGTGGACTATTTCAGTTTGTCTGTGATGTGTACTCAGAGAAACTTGAAGCTTTCCACCTTCTCCACTGCGGTCCCGTCAATGTGGATAGGGGCGTGCTCCCTCTGCCGTTTCCTGAAGTCCACGATCAGCTCCTTTGTTTTGTTTACGTTGAGTGAGAGGTTATTTTCCTGTGACCACACTCCCAGGGCCCTCACCTCCTCCCTGTAGGCTGCCTCGTCATTGTTGTTAATCATGCCTACTACTGTTGTGTCCTCTGCAAACTTGTTGATTGAGTTGAAGGTGTGTGCGTGGCCACGCAGTCATGGGTGAACAGGGAGTAAAGTGTTGAGGATCAGTGAAGTGGAGGTTTTGTTTCCTACCTCCACTGTAGCCTGTAAGGAAGTTCAGGACCCAGGTTCAGACCTAGGGCCTCGAGCTTAATGATGAGCTTGGAGGGTACTTTGGTGTTGAATGCTGAGCTGTAGTCAATCAACAGCATTCTTACATAGGTATTCCTCTTGTCCAGATGGGATAGGGCAGTGTACAGTGCAATGGCGATTGCATCATCTGTGGATCAATTAGGGTGGTAAGCAAATTGAAATGGTTCTAGGGTGTCAGGTAAGGTAGAGCTGCTATGATCCTTGACTAGTCTCTCAAAGCACTTCATGATGACAGAAGTGAGTGCTACAGGGCGATAGTCATTTAGTTCAATTACCTTTGCTTTCTTGGGTACAGGAACAATGGCAGACATCTTGAAGCATTTGGGTACAGCAGACTGGGATAGGGAGAGATTGAACATGTCCATAACACACCAGCCAGGTGGTCTGCGCATGCTCTGGGGTAGCGGCTAGGGATACCGTCTGGACCTTTGAGGGTTAACACTGTCATGACGTTGGCCTGGGGGTAGGTTTATGACAGTTATAAATACCTCTTCCCCCTTTTTCCTCTCTCTACCCTACTGATGTGAAATTTGAAAACCCCTTGGTTAACATAGAGATTCTGGGAACATCAGAAGGTGGGGGGAAATGAACTATATTATGGTAATCCGACCAATTGAACATATGTGGTGGTACTTAATGAATATGATGTCAGTTCGGTTGTCCTCTGAGAAATTCTTCTCAAAGATAAGATGTCATAAACTCTACAGTGGAAAGTCTGCACATTGTAGTTATCGGATTCACATGGAATTGTTGTTCAATTTAAATGTTTGAATATAAAATTATTGGTGAAGAGATGAAATGTAATTGTAGCTTCCAAATGAGAGATTTGGGTTTTCATAAGGTTAGGGCTCTGCTCAATCAGTGGCCCGCCCCTGTGAAGAGACATGGGCTGTAGACTGTGAAACACGCCCTTCTCCCTCCACTATATAAGCCCATGACGACAATATAATCTCCCGTTCCAAGTACGTGAGGTCTGCAGCCTCTGCGTTAAAAGGACTAACATGTCAACTAGAGAACTAAGCCAACCTCAGCGTGCTCTTTGGTTGCGAATGGTATAAACTTTGAACTCTTATTCACTACAGTAGCAACAGTAGCTGCAAATGTGGTCTAGGAAAGAACAGACAGAGTAGCCCATCTATCACACAACGACGTTACTACAACGTATCCAATTGACCACCAGAGACATTCTTTAAAGGACAAAGGACTCGGTTTGGCAACACGGCCTTCCATCTACCACCAACCTACCGAAGCGCAGCTCAGAGTAAATATTTATTGCATTTTCCTTTTCCAAATGGGCGGTAATTTAGAATGCATAAGATACTGAATTTACGATAGCACAGCTTCTCCCTTTGTCCCTCAGTCTTCCCGCTCTTTCACTCAAACCCAGCCCCTTTTCTTTTGTGTAACCAGCTGTCATATCTGTTCCGCCCGCCAGGGACGTTTTCCTTTATGACGTTATTTGTAATCAAGGTATGATTCATTCTTTGTATATGTAATTCTGTGTGATTAGTTAGATATTTAGTAAATAAATAATTGAACCCAATTTTGCATTGCTGATACAACTTGTTAGCCAGGGTTCGTGAAGAATTGACATCTTTCAGATAAGACTGAATTAAGGTGACGATTAATATTGACTGCTATGGATGTAAAATATTACTAGGTCTTTAAGAGTTTATTCGGAAGATAACAGCTCTATAAATATTATTTCGTGGTGCCCCGACTCTCTAGTTAATTACATTTACATAATTAGCTCAATCAGGTAATATTAATTACGGAGAAAGGATTTTATAGAATAGCATGTCATATCACTTAATCCGGCATAGCCAAAGACACGACAACACACTTAAATGTCTTAATCACGTCAGCCACGGAGAAGGAGAGCCCACAGTCCTTGGTAGCTGGCCGCGTCGGTGGCACTGTTTTATCCTCAAGGTGGGGCGAAAAAGGTTTTTAGCTTATCTGGAAGCAAGATGTCGGTTTCTGTGACGTGGCTGGTTTTCCTGTCTGCAGACCCTACCACATACATCTCATGTCTGAGCCGTTGAATTGCGACTCCACTTTGTCTCTGTATTGACGTTTTGCCTTTTTGATTGCCTTACGGAGGGAATAACTACACTGTTTGTATTTGGCATTATCCCCAGTCACCTTGCCATGGTTAAATGTGGTGGTAGTGGCCAGGGTTAGGGTCAATTCTGTCCATGAATCAACTGAATAAATCCCTCATTGAAAAGAGATAGCCCAGACAGATTGTACCATGTTTTGGGGCATCTTTGACCGTGTCCTTCATTCTCCCTAGTCTTACCACTCCATACAGAGGATCTTTGCACTTCATTTTGAAACCATATGAAAGCATACGCATACATATTTTACACACAAGGTTTGAGTCCTAAATTAAAAATCACATAGAACCAATGCAGGATTTCCATAAAACTTACGCATCGGTTTCCCAGTTAGGATTAAGCCCTAAGCGGTGTGAGGGTGCAGGGTTGGAGAAGAGAGCGCGTGTGGTTGGCTGGAGAGGAGAGGGGGCTAGTCTGACAGGTCATGCCCACAGAGACTCATCTCTGCTCAGCCTGGCACTGGGAAAGAACACCCCTACAGGAAGGACAAAGCTCCACATCCACATACATTACAGTAACCGCTGACCGAGACCCCACCCCATGTAGAAAAAGTTATTGTTACCATGGCGATGTGGCATCACACATAGATTCTGTAAATATTCTGAATCCACAGTAATAGCTTTCAGTGCCCTGGCCCTTATTTAGATATCCTCAAGTTTAAATCCCTACGCTAAAGTCTACTCAATGTCCTGTCTGACGGCTTAAAACAACATGCTTTCGGCTGCATTAACCATTGCTGGAAATACATAATCGATTCTACTGTACATACTGCAATAGTCTGGCTAAGTGCGTAGTGCCATACTGGAAAAAGCTTGATCCTCTGGTATGGCTAGGGAGAATGACATGGTATTAGGACAACACAAAGTGCTGTAAGGGGTGATAGAGGAGCTACGGCTGTTGTATCTGCTCTTAAAAACCGTCAGAGAGGTAAGATACGATTTGGTTTTACTCGAAAGCACGTTACACATAGTAGCTAGCACGAGATGAACGCACACGCTCCACAGACTCTCTCATAGCACATGATGGTTACTATAACCAAGTGTCAAAGAGCAATCGATTCCAATGTTAAAAGTCATCTGGAAAGCTTTTTCATTTGGACACATAATTACAATCCAATACATTGAGGCTTCAGAGCTGGTTGTAGTTATTGTATAGTTCAAGACTGTTGAACACCTGTTTGGTTTATTGCATTGTCAAGCTAGAAGTCAATCCTTTCAGCTCCTCAATCGATTTCTTCTGAAGGTTTCAGGCATGGTTAAATATATACTGAACAAAAATATACAACGCAACATTTCAAAGATTTTACTGAGTTACAATTCATATGAGGAAATCAGTCGATTGAAATCATTTCATTAGGCCCCAGTCTATGGATTTCACATGACTGGGAAAATGGATATGCATCATTTGGTCACAGATACCTTAAAAGAAATGGGCCTCACAATGGGCATCAGGATCTCGTCACGGTATTTCTGTGCGTTCAAATTGCCATCGATTACAATGCAATTGTTTTCGTTGTCCATAGCTTATGCCTGCCCATACCATAACCCCGCCGCCACCATGGGGCACTCTGTTCACAACGTTAACATCAGCAAACCGCTCGCCCACATGACCCCATATACATTGTCTGCGGTTGTGAGGCAATTGGATGTACAGCCAATTTCTCTAAAACGATTTTGGAGGCGGCTTATGGTAGAGAAATTAACATTAAAGTCTCTGGCAACAGCTCTGGAGGACATTCCTGCAGTCAGCATACCAATTGCACGCTCCCTCAAAATATGAGACATCTGTGGCATTGTGTTGTGTGATAAAACTGCACATTTTAGAGTGGCCTTTTATTGTCCCCAGCACAAGGTGAACCTGTGTCAGCTTCTTGATATGCCACACCTGTCAGGTGGATGGATTATCTTGGCAAAAGAGAAATGCTCACTAAGAGGGATTTAAACAAATTTGTGACCATAATTTGAGAGAAATAAGCCTTCTGTGCTTATGGAACATTTTGGGGATCTTTTAGTTCAGCTCATGAAACATGGGACCAACACTTTACATGTTGCGTTTATATTTTTGTTCAGTGTAAGTATAAAAAAAAAAGAAGCCAACACCTCTGATAGGGCTTTGTGTTTTGTTGTGTGAGAGGGGTTTTAAATCAGTGATAACTTTGCTCCATGGGACAGTATGTGAAGTTAAGATAACCTGTCACTTCTGTGTGGCATCACAGTGTGGATGGTGGGCGCACACGCGCACGCACACGCACACACACACCTCAAATCCCTGACTTTGAAATCTGGACTGGATCAGGCAGGATTGAACTGAGCTGTGAGCTGTGATGGCTTGCTGGGGGTAGAGGGCTGCTGAGGAACAACAGAGACTTGACTACTCTCTCTCTCTTCTTACATAAGCATCACAATCATTACATAAGGCGGTGTGTTGGAGAGAGATAGAGAGACGAGTCCTCCAAATTCTCTGCATCATTACAGAGATCTCAGGAGGTTTGAACAGTAGAAAAGATCACATTGAAGGTTTTCACCTGGTGGTGTGGTTTGTTGACTTTCGCGATGGGAATATAGAGGTGCATTGTTAGAGAGAGAACAGAGCTAGCTGTCTTCCGTGTCACACAGAACGCATACACACCTATTTATAGTTTATTTCCTTTGGGGGAAGCACATTGGATTGCACATGCTTTGTTTTAAATGTGCTATATGAATACAGATTGTGCCTGCAAGCCCAAATTACTCACACACACACACACGTGCCAGTGTACGCTGGATCAGGTGTATGCATATGTGTGCGTGTTGTATTAGCGGTGTCATGCAGTGTTGTATGTGGCTTTTGAAGTTCATCTTTAATATGAATTTAAAAAATCCAGCAGCTTTAGAAGCACAATTCCAGCACTCATCTATGAAACACTATTGTTTCTGACCTCTATGGACACCGACTGAGTGCTGTGTGGTCCTTATGCTCCCAGATGGGACAAAGGCGACCACCAATAAAGCAATAGCCAAGGTAGTTGAACTAAGGCAGCCGTGCCATACTCACCGAAATGAAGTCACCCTCGAAAAGGGATCAAAGCCTCCCACCTTTTGCATTTTCCACCTCTCCATAGCGCTCCTGAAAACATGTGTACACGGAAACATGTGGTTGCATTTCATTTTCACCACGTGCTTAAAAACAACTGGGTGGCATTACCTAATGTGTCGGACATTCATCTAATTGTGCAGAAACGGGAAGAGGATGGGGGGGAAAGAAAAAGGGGAAAGAGTGAGTGAGTTTAGTGATGGTATGCTTTCCAGTTGTGACATTAGGATATGAGTCTGATCATCCCTCAGGAATGGAAAGGAATTAAATGAGAGTAAAGGGTAGAGGAGAGGGTCAGCCACACAGGTTGAATATCCCCCGGCTCTACCACTCTGCAAAGTGCTCCTATGAATGTCTCCAGCTATGAGCTGCAATTAGCACCAGGGGTGGCTCTGAGAGAGGGTGAGATGGGTCATCTTAGCCCAGCTCCGAGCTCCTCTGGCTGGGTTATTGACCTCGCACAGCCCTGCTCACTAACTCAGACATCCAGAGCCCCAGACCATGCCAAAACCACCACTCCTCAATTAGCTCCTGTCAATCATTTAGTCACTCATTAAATGGAGTGGGCACGAAAGTGTGAAACAATGGATGGTCATCTCTCCTGTGAGATTTTCAAATAATATAACCTCCGTTTTCCTGGAACTAATTAAAGCAAGTGTGATTCAATGGTTTAGTTTTTCTATTAATTGTTTTGTTTGCATATGCTTCAAAATGTATTTCCTCATTGAGGTTAATACCATTCGTGATCTAATCTAATGTATGCCAGGCTCAACAACATATTTATCTAACGTTCCACACTCATTATGATTCACTTCTCCACGTCTCCCTTAATGGAACAGCTAACATCTAAATTAGAGTATTGCGTCATACGACTTGTAACACAACCATACCCCGAGAGTTCAATCTCTGTCAATTATCAGCGTCTCCGTGGCGACAGGTTTAAGGCTCCAGCCCGCTCCTGCGCCACAGCCTGAAATAGGCACTTCTCCTCGTCGGAAGTTACAGCGTTCCGGTCTCCAAGGAGGCTTGTTCCCTAGAGACGTCATATTCATGGAAACGCGTCTATTTCCGACTCAGAGAAGAGAGAACATAAATCATGCAACACAAGGATCAGGTCAGCAGCAGCGCATCAGGAGTGTTTGTGTGTGTGTGTGTGTGTGTGTGTGTGTGCGTGTATGAGAGCAAGAGAGCAAGAGAGTGTGAGGGAGCGAGAGAGAGCAAGAGGGCGAGTGTGAGACACCGACAGATAGTCAGAGAGAGAAAGAGAGAAAGAGAGCGAGAGAAAGGGATTGAGTCTGTATCTGTGTGCACGGGCTTGTGTGCGTGAGGAAACAGGTCGACTGTGTGAGGGAAAGAAACGCGTTTGGTCAGGGGGACCAGCAACCAACGAAAGGTTACATGGTAATGCTGCCATTTAACCAGAGCGCCAGCCAACGTGCGCAGAAAGAAATCATGGTGCTGAGATCGCGCCACTGACCTAGGCCACAGGAACACAGTGGAAGAGTACAGTTTCACAAAGAAAGTCACTGCTAAATGCATTGTTCCCAGGCAGGGCACACAGGCCCCCTGACAAAACATTCTAGGACGCAAACACTATAGATTTTCGAGTGCTAATTGCAGGATTTTCTTGTCCTTATTAGGATACATTGCTTGTGGTTTACTGCAGGTGAGTGACGTCACCAGCTCACCCGTGGTCTCTCTTGTCTAAGTAATGATAGTTAGATCATAGAGCAGCGTTTCCTCTATCTAAATTCAGATTACATCCCACGGTGTTATGCCACAATGTAGGATCAAGGGTGTCTAAATGAAAGTGTGTAAATTATGAACAGATTACATGAATCCCTAAGTAAACCAGTAAGCCCTATACAGCTCTAGTAACTCTCAGAAGAGTGCAGCTCATAAGAGAATACAAAAATGCCGTTGTGGTGAATAATATAACATAAAAGATTACAAGAGCCATCCTATGAAAAACGGCTTACCCTGAAAGTACAATTAAAATATAGTAAGTTTGCAAAGCTATTTGATTGATACAACAGAAATATATCACAGAGCTGGAAATCAGAAGCCAAATGGTGGGAAAAACACAAAACTGACCTCCTGACAGTGTCTAGGGGAAACTAACATAATTCTTCAGTAGCCTACTCCTTACAAAGGGGGTATTGCTCCCCCTAAAGGCCCCAGTGGAGTGTAGGGACTTTTAAGGGGACACAGATTTTGGGTGGGGATATGCTACTTTACTGTACTGTGTCTGAGTTGTTTTGAGGGATTGGAGGAATCATGTGACAGTCCTAGTGCTTAATTGCAAACACATTTTAGGAAGTAGAATGCTTGTAAAGAAAAGGTTATGTGCCAGAGTGGTATGTGGAGAGAGAGAGAGAGAGAGAGAGAGAGAAACAGACAGGCAGAGGGAGAGAAACATGTACCGTTATGCGTCTGTAGCAGAGTTGTTATTCTGATGAGATTGTGTGTTGCGCTAACTTCTATAAATGAGCATCAGAAAACATCCTACAATACACACAAACATCTTAGCATATTTCAGCCTGGTCTCATAGACTAGACATAACATAGGAAATGAAAATCAGGGACACTCAAATTAGTATGATATGCTAAGTTTGGTATAGCTACATCAGACAGATTGTTACTTTAGGCAAAAGTGTAAAAGGAGGGTTGTTGGTCGGGGTGGGCGTATAATGTGAATCACATCACGGACAACTTTTGTATTTTAGCACCTTTGCAACTATTTCTACTTTTTAGCTACTTTGCAACTACTTAACATGGTTAGTTAAATGGTTAGGGAAAGGGTTAGCTAACTCCTAACCCTAATCTTAACCCTAACCTCCAGCGTAGCTAATGTTAGCCACCTTGCTAACGTTAGCCAAGACCAACTGAAATTTGTTACATTTCATACGTATTGCAAATTCGTTACACATTGTAATTCGTAACATATCATACAAATTGTAATTACCATTATCATACGAAATGGATGATGGACATCCACAAATGAATACATACCATACTTAATGCAACATATCACACTGGATATTGTTTGACTATGTTATGTCTACCCCTGAGTCCACGTTGCATATTTCCTGTGGGAGAGTAACTAATAGAAATCTCTCACTGTCTCCTGACCTCTTCCATTTTCTCTCAACCATGTGGCCCATTAGAGAGAGGTGGGAGCATCAATGAGGAAAACAACAAGATCAATCCCTGCAGTTTAAACATAGCACGCATAGCCTGTCGTAAATTAGCAACACATGTATGCATGCACACACACTCATGACATGATGTAATCAGCTCAAAATTGGTCTGGCTTGTTTGAAAGCCACTTAAGAGCATTACATGTCATTTTTTATTAAGAGGCTGTAGTTCCCTTCTGGACAAAGGGCATGGGTCGTGGAGAGCTATGTTGGTTTTCACAGGGACATTTCCAACGGAAATGTATGAATCCTATGGGACTAAGAGTACATGTAGTGATGGAGAGGAGGATGGAAGTGTTTGTACTATGGATAGACGTTAGACACACACATACGTAACAGCATGCATGGCACATAACGCTGAGCAATTAACCAAAATGTATTTAAAAAAAATGAAATGTTATTAACAACTAATTGACAGACGTCTGTTCAATTACTTGAATTCCATTCAGTTCATTTTTTTTGTGAGCCCAACACTCCACTTCTCTGGAGAGAAATCAGATCATTCATGAGCGAAATCAAGTCAACTGTGGGACGTTGGGCTGAAGGGAGTTGTAGTTTTCATTAAGTAAATGTTCAACCAAGTTCAGCACAGAAACATGGTAATGAACTATAATGACCATAAAACATTGCGCCTGTTCTTTCTAGCTCAGACAGAAATGGATACACTTTTGCGCCTGCTACATTAGGTTAGAAACACACAGACCGCATGAAAGAGGAATGTACACAACACAATGGATGAGAGAGAGGGATAGCGACAGTTCGTGAAAGTATGCCTCATCTACTTTGAAGAACTAACAAAATGATTTTCTCAGACAGCTCTACAGCATACTTAAGCAGCAGTGGTCGGAGATGTTTAAGATGAGGGAGGACGATCCTTTTTTTCTATGAGCGTGGCCTTATTTATATTACAGCATATTGGATAACTGTCATTCATATTCCATTCACCCAATTCAATGTAACATCGATAGGTTTAGACTACTACATGATACTCACATTTTTACTATACCCATCATGAGGTTGCTACCACCTAGCCTATTAGTGAAAGTTTAAAAAGTAGGTGCACAGGTTGAGAAAAAATGTGAGTAATCAAGGTGACAGTGACACATTCAATACTGCCTTGCACACTTTTGCCTGTATCTAGCTGATCTAGGATGCAATCATTAGTCCAACAGTTGTAAACAAGAGTTTCTATTGGACAAATTCAGGTATGTTTATCCCCGTTTTGTTCCGTTTAATAAATGTTTTTCAACAGATTTGGTGGCATGAATACACCCCTGATCACACGCAAACACAGTTCACTTTCATAGCAGCCACATACAAACAGTATCAACACTTTGCTCGTTGCATCCTTTGTTCTACTCACTGTCCTCCTCTCACCTTTCCCCTTTGCTTGTGGACTTTAGAGCATAACACATCAGCTGTCTGTGACCAGGCAAAAAAAACTTTCCAAACCTTCATACCATAACCGCTAACCGCTACACACAGCCTACATCGGTGTCACCATATAAGCTAACATCATAGTGTAAGGGTTTTCCTGTGGTGAAGGAGAGGCGGACCAAAATGCAGCGTGGTTATATTGATTCATGTTTAATCAAAACCAATAAACACGAACACTACAAAACAATAAACGTGGAAAACCAAAAACAGCCCTATCTGGTGCAAAACACAGAGACAGGAACAATCACCCACAAACACACAGTGAAACCCAGGCTACCTAAGTATGATTCTCAATCAGAGACAACTACTGACACCTGCCTCTGATTGAGAACCATACTAGGCCGAAACATAGAAATACCCAAAACCTAGAAAAACAAACATAGACTGCCCACCCAAAGGTCAGAATGTGACACATAGCTACTAGAATTAACACGTTAGTAAACCCGCTACAGTCATGCAGTAGTTTAGCAGTTACACCAGCCCACTGGTGGCAATAAATTAATAAAACCAAAATCTTACCTTGACTTGGAAGAGTTCCAGTGCTGGATAGCCATAGCCAGCTAGCTTACATAGCATCCTGCTGTGTTTCAGCCATGTGTTTGAGTAGGCTATACTAACTAGTTGCATTTTGTAAAGAAATTAATTTGTTCAAAACTGTTCAACTACTGTCTTTCGAGTCAACTACTCACCACATTGTATGCACTGCAGTGCTAGCTAGCTGTAGCTTATGCTTTTCTGATCCTTTGAATGTGTGGACAATGTCAGTTCATGTTGCAAGAGCTCTGATAGGTTGGAGGACGTCCTCTGGAAGTTGTCAATTACTGTGTACGTCTATGGAAGGGGGTGAGAACCATGAGCCTCCTAGGTTTTGTATTGAAGTCAATGTAACCAGAGGAGGACTGAAACTAGCTGTCCTTCAGCTACAACATGGTGCTACCCTACAGTGTACCCTACAGTGTACTGTAACCTTCATTGCAAAACAGTGTGTTTTAATCAAATATTTGGTGACGTGAATATGTTTAGTATACTTTGATCTAAAAAGGATAACTTTAATGTTTCACTATTTTTATTTTTATGAAATCCACTGAGGTGGATGGTCCTCCCCTTCCTCCTCTGAGGAGCCTCCACTGTTAAGCTGGCTAGCCTAACTAAAGCTAGGATGACTAACGACAGTACAGTATGGGGAGCATAGAGATAACGTTGTCTGGCTGGCTGCTCAAATCAAAGTTTATTTGTCACGCGCGCCGAATACAACAGTTGTAAACCTTACAGTGAAATGCTTACTTACAGGCTCTAACCAATGGTGCGAAAAAAGGTGTGTGTGTGTGTAGGTAAGTAAATAAATAAAACAACACAATGCAAAACTGTTGAAAAGCCTTATTGTCCTGGACTTGGCACTCTGGTACCGCTTGCCATGCGGTAGTAGAGAGAACAGTCTATGACTGGGGTGGCTGGGGTCTTTGACAATTTTTAGGGCCTTCCTCTGACTCCGCCTGGTGTAGAGGTCCTGGATGGCAGGCAGCTTTGCCCCAGTGATGTACTGGGCCGTACGCACTACTCTTTGAAGTGCCTTGCGGTCGGAGGCCGAGCAATTGCCGTACCAGGCAGTGATGCAACCGGCCAGGATGCTCTCGATGTTGCAGCTGTAGAACTTTTGAGGATCTCAGGACCCATGCCAAATCTTTTTGGTTTCCTGAGGGGGAATAGGCTTTGTCGTGCCCTCTTCACGACTGTCTTGGTGTGTTTGGACCAATCTAGTTTGTTGTTGATGTGGACACCAAGGAATTTGAAGATCTCAACCTGCTCCACTACAGCACCGTCGATGAGAATGGGGACGTGCTCGGTGCTCCCTTTCGTGGGTGAACAGGGAGTACAGGAGGGGACTGAGCACGCACCCCGGGGGATCTCCAGTGTTGAGGATCAGCATGGCAGATGTGTTGCTACCTACCCTCACCACCTGGGGGCGGCCTGTCAGGAAGTCCAGGATCCAGTTGCAGAGGGAGGTGTTTAGTCCCAGGATCCTTAGCTTGGTGATGAGCTTTGCGGGTACTATGGTGTTGAACGCTGAACTGTAGTCAATTAACAGCATTCTCACATAGGTGTTCCTTTTGTCCAGGTGGGAAAGGGCAGTGTGGAGTGAAATGCCATACAACTCTCCTTCCGTGGCCTCCAACTGCTCTTATACGCAAGTAAAACTAAATGCATGCTATTCAATCGATCACTGCCCGCACCTGCTCGCCCGTCCAGCATCACTACTCTGGACGGCTCTGATTTAGAATACGTGGACAACTACAAATACCTGGTTAGACTGTAAACTCTCCTTCCAGACTCACATTAAGCATCTCCAATCCAAAATTAAATCTAGAATCGGCTTCCTATATCGCAACAAAGCATCCTTCACTCATGCTGCCAAACATACCCTCGTAAAACTGACCATCCTACTGATCCTCGACTTCTGTGATGTCATCTATAAAATAGCCTCCAACACTTTACTCAACAAACTGGAGGCAGTCTATCACAGTGCATCCGTGCAAAGTGCAAAGCCCCATACACTACCCACAATTGCGACCTGTACGCTCTCGTTGGTTGGCCCTCGCTTCATACTCGTCACCAAATCCACTGGCTACAGGTTATCTACAAGTCTCTGCTAGGTAAAGTTCTTACTCACGTCGGCTACGGAGAGCGTGATCACACAGTCGTCCGGAACAGCTGATGCTCTCATGAGTGCCTCAGTGTTGCTTGCCTCGAAGCGAGCATAGAAGTGATTTAGCTCGTCTGGTAGGCTTGTGTAATAGTTTGCAAGCCCTGCCACATCCGACGAGCATCGGAGCCGGTGTAGTATGATTCAATCTTAGCCCTGTATTGACGTTTTGCCTGTTTGATGGTTCGTCGCAGGGCATAATGGGATTTCTTGCAAGCTTCCGGGTTAGAGTCCTGCATCTTGAAAGCGGCAGCTCTACCCTTTAGCTCAGTGCGAATGTTGCCTATAATCCATGGCTTCCGGTTGGGGTATGTACGTACAGTCACTGTGGGGACGACGTCCTCAATGCACTTATTGATAAAGCCAGTGACTGATGTGGTGTATTCCTCAATGCCATCGGAAGAATCCTGGAACATGTTCCAGTCTGTGATAGCAAAGCAGTCCTGTAGTTTTGCATCTGCTTCATCTGACCATTTTTTTATAGACCGAGTCACTGATGCTTCCTGCTTTAATTTTTGCTTGTAAGCAGGAATCAGGAGGATTGTGGTCGGATTTACCAAACGGAGGACGAGGGAGACCTTTGTACGCGTCTCTGTGTGTGGAGTACAGGTGATCTAGAATTTTTTTCCCCTCTGGTTACATGTTGATAGAGATATGGTACGCACGCAAGCACACACAAACACACACACACAAACACACACACACACACACGCACGCACGCACGCACGCACGCACACACACACACACACACACACACACACACACACACACACACACACACACACACACACACACACACACACACACACACACACACACACACACGGGGAGCAGAAAGAAGTGTCTTCATAAGACTCAGTTCATAATTCAGAGAAGTGTTAATAATTAAGCAGTGTTCTCGTTTTAAATCATGTAGCTACAGTCCAACACTCCACTACACCTGAGCCCTTGCAGCTCTCACCATACTGGCAAGAGAGATCATTATGTGCTATGCAGAGTCAGCCCATGAAGTGTGTGTGTGTGCAAAAGAGCCATCATCACTGTGCGTGCGTGTGTGTGTGCGCGTGTGTGTGCGCGTGCGCGTGTGTGTGCGCGTGTGTGCGTGTGCGAGCGTGTGTGAGCGTGTGTGTGCTTGCGTGAGCGTGTGTGTGTGTGTGAGTGTGTGTGTGTGTGAGTGTGTGTGTGTGCGTGCTTGTGCGTGCCTGCCAAAAAAAGTGCAAAGTAGCTGGCAAGGTATTGCTGTGTGTCAGCTGCTGAAGAAAACGTATCTCTATGAACTCTGTTTTCAGTTTCCAGACATCAGTAACTTTTGAAATATTTGCTTATTTTCTCACGTACATGTGTGTGTGCGCGCGCCCTATTGCATTTTCACTCATACATTTCACAAGTGTGTAGTTACATTAGATCTATATTGTCAGATAAACATATACATAAAACTAAATCAAAGGGGCACCCGAGTGGCTCAAGTCTATGGCACTGTATATCAGTTCTAGAGGCGTTATTAGAGACCCTGGTTCAATCCCGGGCTGTATCATAACCAGCCGTGATCGGGTGGCGCACAATTGGCCCAGCGTTGTCCGGGTCAGAGGAGGGTTTAGCCAGAGTAGGCCATCATTGTAAAATAAGAATTTGTTCTTAACTGACTTGCCTACTTAAATAAAGGTTCAATTTAAAACATATATACATCTAATATGCCTTTTATTCCATAGGATTAGATTACCGTCCAGTCCCTCTTTACTCTGTCCTCGCTCTCAATGATGACATCATCCCTAGCGTGTGTTGCGTAATCACAGTGATCTGATCGGGCTACTAGGCACAGACTGCTCAAACAGAGCTGCAATCGTGATGACATCTTACCAGAACTGGTTGTCTTGGTAACATACATTCAATGAATGAACGCACTGGCGATTTTGAGGATGGAATCTTATAAGGGCGACTGAAGGCTACATTTGCTACTTTAAGTTTGGCTTGGGGGAGAGTGAGAGAGCGGGAGAGAGAAAGGGTGGGAGACAGAGAAAGAAGAGAGAGCAAGAGCGAGACTAATACAGAGAGTACAGCATAAGAGTACAGTCTTCAAATGCTCAGATCCCTTTTCCTTTTTTCTTGGGTCCTCTACCCTCTCCAGTTCTACCTCCCTTCTGCCGTTGTGAGTTGCTGAAAGGAAAACATCCCCTGCGGGCCAGCATGGAGGTGGAATGTAGAGAGGAGAGGCCCGGCAAGAGGTAGTGAATGCCTGGATGCGTGAGTATCACAGCTGGCACACTGCAGTGGTGTGAGGGTCATGTCCGTTAACTTATGTGCCAGCGCACACGTGCATGAGCACACGCACATGCACGCATAAACACACACACACACATCCTGACAGGAGACAAGGGACATGGCATGTTGCCATGGTAACTGGAGGGGGACTGAGAGGTTGTTCAGTGCATCGGCCAGGCTGCCCGTGTGCATACCTGATGGGAGATGCTGACTCGTCTGAGCAAGGAAATAGAATATACTGTGGAGTCCTTAGATCAGTCACATATACAGACCAATAATAAAAAAACTCAAGTCCTCAAAAGAGAGAGAGGGAGAGAGGAGGAGAAAAAAGAGAGTGTAGGTCATCCTGTCAAGAACATGAGGTGTTAAAGTTCAACAGAAAGAAATCCTGACTGAGTGTGGAGAGATGCAGAAGAATGGATTAGCAGGGAGACGTAATGTTCCTCAGTGCAGGAACAGGTGTGTGTGTGTGTGTGTGTGTGTGTGTGTGTGTGTGTGTGTGTGTGTGTGTGTGTGTGTGTGTGCGTGCGTGCGCGAGTAGGGCTGTGACGGTCATGACATTTTGTCAGCCAGAAACTGTCAAGCAAATTACTGCCGGTCTCACGGTAATTGACCGTTAATTAACATAAACATGTTTAGCATCTCCTGGCTTCCACGCATAGCCTACAAGCTACTGATGTGGACCTTTGGAACATCTACATTTGAAAAAGTCTAATGAATCCATTTAAAGGATAACTCTCAACCCCAAATTCAGCCTTTGCCCAACCCCCTCATAAATGTAGTTGTACCTGATCCCAAACCCTTTCTCACTAAAGCATACTTACCCGCTCTGACAATAAAATTGTGTGCATCGCAAGCACACAATATACTCTTATAACCTCCCCCCGGCCGATTATAAGAGTATATTGAGCCTGGTTCCTCTCTAGGTTTCTTCCTAGGTTCCTGCCTTTCTAGGGAGCCACCGTGCTTCTACTTCTGCATTTGCTTGGATTTCTGTATAGGCACTTTGTTGATGTAAAAAGGGATTTAAAAATACATTTGATTGATTGATTGAAATATGGCTCTGGACAGTTCGCTCACAGTGGCGCCAAGTTCCTGACATCTATTGACACTTGCGGTGTATACAGTACCAGTGGAAAAAGAGCTACGGCGTAAATACTTCAATCTGGGTTGGATTGAATTGAGCCCTTAATCTTCATTTTCAAGGTGATGATTGCACTTTTCTTCCCAACACATTACCGATGTGTATGAAACTGTAAGCATTAACTTTGAATTTGGTCTATGTAGAAATGTGCCTTAAAGCCTTTTGCATTTTGTGGAACGTCAGGTGTTTAGTCAAGGAAGCATCATCCAAAATATAATGGCAAAACTCCTCGTACTAAGACCATTGCCAAATAAGGTGCGCTATCTCCTGATTTAATAGTAAGCCTTGAGGTGGTACGACACAGCACATCTAGAAGGGAGTGGATTTCATTCTCCATTGAGATGATGTAGAGGGACCTTCTCAAAGTGCCTCTACATCAACATTTCAATGACAGAGTTGAATCTCTAGCGGCAAAAAGAGCTAGATTTACTACTAAAAGACCAAAATATAAACATTTTGCAACAAAGTGTCAAAATAAAGATCATAATTGACGTGTTTGACTATAACTAAGCCTAAAACATCTGGTTTTAATTTTTATTTTCATGATTACTCTTTACTATAAACTGGGTGGTTAGAGACCTGAATTCTGATTGTGTACCATATACCACGGGTATGACAAAACGTTTATTTTTACTGCTCTAATTACATTGGTAACCAGATTATAATAGCAATTAGGCACCTCGGGAGTTTGTGGTATATGGCCAATAAACCACGGCTAAGGCCGGTATTCAGGCACTCAGGGTTGCGTCGTGCTTAACCTCTTTGATCTCTAGGGGCGCTATTTCATTTTTGGATAAAAAACGTTCCCGTTTTTGTCACGAAAAGATGCTCGACTATGCATATTCTTGACAGTTTTTGAAAGAAAACACTCTAAAGTTTCAGAATCTGCAAAGATATTGTCTGTAAGTGCCCCAGAACTCATTCTACAGGCGAAACCAAGATGATGCGTCAACCAGGAAATGAGCAGAATCTCTGAAGCTCTGTTTTCCATTGTCTCCTTATATGGCTGTGATTGCGCAAGGAATGAGCCTACACTTTCTGTCGTTCCCCCAAGGTGTTAGCAGCATTGTGACGTATTTGTAGGCATATCATTGAAAGATTGACCATAAGAGACTAGACTAGTTAATTTGGAAAAAAGTTCGCGTTTTGAGGACTGAATTTTCGTTTTTTTTTTGGTAGCCAAATGTGATGTAGAAAGAGCTATTTCGAATTCACAAAGAATATTTTTTGGAAAAACTGAGCATCTGCTATCTAACTGAGAGTCTCCTCATTGAAAACATCCGAAGTTCTTCAAAGGTAAATGATTTTATTTGAAGGCTTTTATGTTTTTGTTGAAATCTTGCGTGCTGGATGCTAACGCTAATGCTAACGCTAAATGCTACGCTAGCTAGCCACTTTTACACAAATGATTGTTTTCCTATGGTTGAGAAGCATATTTTGAAAATCTGAGATGACAGTGTTGTTTACAAAAGGCTAAGCTTGAGAGATGGCATATTTATTTCATTTCATTTGCGATTTTCATGAATAGTTAACGTTGCGTTATGGTAATGAGCTTAGGTCTGTAAATAGAATCCCGGATCCGGGTTTGGTAGACGCAACAGGTTAAGAACAGTCCTTAGCAGTGGTATATTGGCCATATTTATTTATTTAACCATTTACCACATCTCCTCCTACCTTACTGCTTTAATGTAGCCTACACCATCATAATAAAGCCATTGTTTATTTTAGACAGGTCTAATCTTGTTTTTACATATCCTAAATAATATGTATGAAATTAGTTTTGATTTAGAATGGGACATTATCACCCACCTGTCGGAACAGGGCCAGAATGATACAGAAGTACTTCGAATTCAGAGCCCATTTCTTTACACAGCTCACTGAAGATGCGATGCCGCAGAGCACTAGTTCGCACAAAGTTCACGCATTCCACTACAATTTGTAATACTTCTGCCAGTTTTGGAGGCAAGGTTTTTGTTGCCAACGCATGCCTGTTCAGAATACAATGCGTAACAATGATGTGTGGTGCATCGGCTTTCACTAGCGCACCAAAACCAGACTTTCTTCCCAGCATGACTGGAGCTCCGTCCGAAGAAACTGCAGAAACCATATCCCACGAAAGATTGTTGTCTTTGAAGAAGTCATCCACAAGTTTCTTCACATCGGCTGCCTTAGTTGTTGTTGTAAGAGGCTTACAAAATAAAAAATATTCCTTTATCACGTCGTCTTTCACATAGCGCACGAATACAGCAAGCTGGCTTAGATTGGAAACGTCTGTGGTCTCGTCGAGTTGAAGGCTGAATTTTGCCGGGCTTGAAATCAGATCTGCAACTACTTGAGCCAAGATGTCTTTGCTTATGTCCTCTATTCTGTCACTGATGGTGTCATTTGAAAGAGGAATTTGGGATTTGGGACTTAACTTCAGCCTCTTTTCCCAGCATGATATTCGCCATCTTCAACACAGCTGGTTTTATGAGTGTTTCACCAATGGTGTGTGGTTTGCCCTGCTTTGCGATCAGGTAAGCAACTTCGTACAATGCTGTGAGGATCGGTTTGTTGATGGGTACAAAGCCGAGAACAGGCAGAGTAGCCTTTTCATCGAATCTGGCTCTCTTCACCTTGAATTCAGCGAGCGTTGTGTTCTTGTATTTTCCATCTCCATGCAGGAAGTGTTCTCTTAGTTTTGCCGGTGCTAGACTAGAATTGCTCAACTTGGCATTGCATATCATGCAGTTAGGACACTGACTCCCATCACGTTCCGTTATACATGTAAATCCATATTGTACATATTCGTCCGACCACTTTCCTTTTTTGCTCGACATAGTAAGTAGGAAGGGATTAAAATATTAAGAAAGAAATCACAAGACGTACCATCACGACAGTCACACGTCGACTACTGAGCGCACCAAATTCCCTGCAGCACAGATAGGCCAAGCGATGTAGCGTGATCACCTGCAGCCAATGATGGCCAAGCGGAGCGTGTCATCACGAATCATATGAATCGGATGTGTGTCTTGACCTCCGCCGGACCCCTGAGACTGACTCACCGAACCCCTGGGGTTCGATCGAACCCAGGTTAAGAACCACTGGCTTAGAGGGACAATGGAGCGCTGAGTACAAGCCCTTTAGCGACTTGCATTTAGCAAGTTTGGTAGGCTACTAATGACCATCAGAGGCATCACACTGTTTAGTGTGTTTTGCACCTGATGGAGCAGTTTCAGTTGTTTCTTTTGTTCCTTGTTGTATTTAGTGTTCAGTTTATTAAAATAATGATGAACACTTACCACACTGCATCTTGGTCCTCACCTTCTTCCACCAACGGTCGTTACAGTTCCTTTAAGGTGTGGTGAGGTGTGTTGGGATGTCAATCAGTGTTTTTGGTTGTTTATACTCGTTTTATAAGCTCAAGGCCAGAAAAAACAATATGTATTTTTTTTTAACCTGTACCTGAATGTATTTTTTCTGTTCTGTGTTTATTTGTTGCAATAAAAGAAGTTAGCCTTGAGCCAGGCCCATCTCCCGGCCTGCTCAGTGGACCCAATGGACCCAATGATCACTCGCCTCCCGGACTCTTCACTAACACGACTAGAAGCCACTACATCACCGGATTCCTGCCGTAAGCTTCTTGACCTTTGCATCGGATCATCACAGCTAGCTAGTTGCTACCGAGTGGCTATAGTGGCTAACACCCTTGTCCCAAAGCTAGCACCAGTTAGCCTCAAGCCAGGCACATCTACCGGCTAGCAAACAAAATTACTCCATCTATAATACCTCTTTTGCCAATTGGCCTGGACCCTTTCTCGACACGAAGCCCCGCCGGTCCGTCACGACTGGTCTGCCGACGTAATTCCGTTCGATGTGCCCTTAACCGGCCTTTGCCGGATGTCGGTGAAGACGCTTCTGCTAGTCCCGGCCTGCTAACTTTATGAACGCCGTGTCTCCCGCTTGCTAGCGTACTAACGACTTCCTAACGGCTTCCCTGTTTCATCTATTGCTGTTCACTGGACCCTATGATCACTTGGCAACATAGCCAATGCCTGCTGGAGTGTTCATTAATCACGGTACTCCATTTTATTTATTTTGTTTATCTGTCGGCCCCAGCCTCGAACTCAGGCCCTGTGTGTAGTTAACTGACCCTCTTTGCACAATCATCGTCATTTTTCCTTGTTGTTGTTGTCTTAGCTGTTGTTGTCTTACCCATTGTTGACTTAGCTAGCTCTCCCAATCGATTTTGTGATTGCTTTATGTCTCTCTCTAATGTCAATATACATTGTATACCGTTGTTTAGGATAGTTATCATTGTTTTAGTTTACTGTGGAGGCCCTAGTCCCACTCAACATGCCTCAGATAGCTATTTTGTCCCACCTCCCACACTTTCGGTGAACTCACCTAGCATAACTAGTGCCTCCAGAGATGCAACCTCTCTTATCGTCAATCAATGCCTAGGTTTACCTCCACTGTACCCACACCCTACCATACCCCTGTCTGTACATTATGCCCTGAATCTATCCTACCACGCCCAGAAATCTGCTCCTTTTATTCTCTGACCCCAAAACACTAGACAAACAGTTTTGATATCCTTTAGCCGTACCTTCGTCCTACTCCTCCTCTGTTCCTGGGGTGATGTAGAGGTTAACCCAGGCCGTGTGTGTCCCCAGGTGCTCTCATTTGTTGACTTCTGTAACCGTAAAAGCCTTTGTTTCATGCATGTTAACATCAGAAGCCTCCTCCCTACGTTTATTTTACTCACTGATTTAGCACACTCCGCCAACCCTGATGTCCTTACCGTGTCTGAATCCTGGCTTTGTAAGGCACAACATTTTCCGTCAAGATAGAACTGCCAATGTCACGCCCTGACTTTAGAGAGCCTTTTTATTTCTCTATTTGGTTAGGTCGGGTGTGATTTGGGTGGGCATTCTAGTTTTTCTATTTCTTTGATGGCTGGGTATGGTTCCCAATCAGAGGCAGCTGTCTATCGTTGTCTCTGATTGGGGATCATACTTAGGCAGCCTTTTTTCCACCTTTAGCTTGTGGGATCTTGTTTGTGTGTAGTTGCTTTCTCTACTGCATGTAGCTTTACATTCGTGTTTGTATTTCAGTGTTTTTTCGGTGTCATTTAAAAGAAAAGAAAAATGTACGCCTACCATGCTGCACCTTGGTCCAATCCATCTTTAAATGATCGTGACAGAAGATCCCACCACAAACGGACCAAGCAGCGTGGCCAGGAGGAGCAGACATCCTGGACATGGGAGGATATCTTGGATGGAATGGGATCCTGGATGTGAGAGGAGATCCGGAAGGGATCGCCTTCCATGGGAGCAGACGAAGGCAGCGAGGGAGGAACAGCGATGACACCGGGGTTCGCGACCACGAAGGAAGCACGAGAGGCAGGCCCAACATTTTCTTTGGGGGGGGCCAAAGGGGTGGTTGGCTGAGCCAGGCTTCAGACCAGAGGCTACTCCCCGCACTCGCTTTAAGGAGCGTGTGACCGTTCAGGCACCATGTTATGCGGTGATACGCACTGTATCTTCAGTGCGCATTCACAGCCGGTGCGCTCGGTGCCAGCTCCTCGCACTTGCCGTGCGAAAGTGAGCATACCGCCAGGACGGGTTGTGCTGGCTCAGCGCTCCTGGTCTCCAGTACGCCTCCTCGGTCCAGGATATCCTGCGCCGGCTCTACACACTGTATCGCCAGGGCGCCTTCATAGCCCAGTGCATCCTGTGCCAGCGCCCCGCACTTGCCGGGCTAAAGTGAGCACCCAGCCAGGACTCGTTGTGCCAGCTCTATGCTCCAGACCTCCAGTGCGCCTCCAAGGTCCAGTATATCCTGTGCCTGCTCCACGCCCGAAGCCTCCAGTGATGATCCATGGCCCGAAGCCTCCAGTGATGATCCATGGCCCGGAGCCTCCAGTGTTGATCCATGGCCCGAAGCCTCCAGCGACGGTCTGCGGTCCAGAGTCTCCAGCGACAGTCTGCGGTCCAGAGTCTCCAGCGACTGTCTGCGGTCCAGAGTCTCCAGCAACGGTCCAGAGCCTCCAGCGACGGTCGGCGGGCTCCGGTCTGCGGTCCAGAGCCTCCAGCGACGGTCGGCGGTCCAGAGCCTCCTGCGAGGGTTCCCAGTCTGGAGCCCCCGGCGACGATCTACGGTCTGGAGCCCCCGGCGACGATCTACGGTCCGGATTCCCCGGCGACGATACACGGTCGGGTTCCTCCCGGCATCACTACTCTGGACAGTTCTGACTTAGAATATGTGGACAACTACAAATACCTAGGTGTCTGGCTAGACTGCAAACTCTCCTTCCAGACTCATATTAAACATCTCCAATCCAAAATTAAATCTAGAATCGGCTTCCTATTTCACAACAAATCCTCCTTCCCTCATGCTGCCAAACATACCCTCATAAAACTGACTATACTATCGATCCTCGACTTCGGCGATGTCATTTACAAAATAGCCTCCAACACTATACTTAGCAAACTGGATGCAATCTATCACAGTGCCATCTGTTTTGTCACCAAAGCCCCATATACCACCCACCACTGCGACCTGCATGCTCTCGTCGGCTGGCCCTCGCTACATATTCGTCACCAGACCCACTGGCTCCAGGTCATCTATAAGTCTTCGCTAGGTAAAGCTACACCTTATCTCAGCTCACTGGTCATCCCCAAAGCCAACACCTCCTTCCAGTTCTCTGCTGCCAATGACTGGAACAAATTGCAAAAATCACTCAAGTTGGAGACTTATATCTCCCTCACTAACTTTAAGCATCAGCTATCTGAGCAGCTTACCTATCGCTGCAGCTGTACACAGCCCATCTGTAAATAGCCCATCCAACTACCTACCTCATCCCCATATTGATTTTATTTACTTTGTTTTGCTCTTTTGCTCACCAGTATTTCACTCCAGTATCTATCACTCCAGTGTTAATTTGCAAAATTGTAATTACTTCGCTACTATGGCCTATTTATTGCCTTACCCCCTTACGCCATTTGCACACACTGTATATAGATTTTTCTATTGTGTTATTGACTGTACTTTTGTTTATCCCATGTGTAACTCTGTGTTGTTGTTTTTTGTCGCACTGCTTTGCTTTATCTTGGCCAGGTCGCAGTTTTAAATGAGAACTTGTTCTCAACTGGCCTACCTGGTTAAATAAAGGTGAAATTTAAAAAAATGAAAACACACACCCCTCAGATGCTAATGAAGTGATACATCTCATGATAGTTAGCGTTGCTTCCCGTCACTGTGCTGAGTAATATGACATTTAAGCCTCCTGTCTGTTGTTGACATGCAGCTGATTCGAAACAGATGAGTCCCTATGAATATTGAATTAATTTTCGCTACAGGAATACAGCTGACACCTAATTTTCTTTGCCACTGTTAGTTTGCTGAGTGACAGTGTCATGAAGCAAATACACCAGAAATGCTGACAAAATCCCTGATTATAACACTGAAAATAAACCCAAATTCTGAATCAGGTGCAGAGTAACACAAATCTCCCTCTAATCCTTCTTGTCCACATGGGTCAATAGAAACAAGACCTGAACGATTAGCAGGTTCAATTCCCCCAGTCAGCATGGACACAGCTGACCCACAGGTTAAACTCACACACGGGCAGTCATGCAGGCAGGCAGAGTGTGCATGCGTGTGTTTGTATGTGTGTTACTGCACATTGTGTGATTTTGCGTCCTTCTGCTCCCTTCATCTTAGCCTCGATCCTGACTAGTGTCCCAGTCCCTGCCGCTGAAAAACACCCCCACAGCATGATGCTACCATGACTATGCTTCACCGTAGGGATGGTGCCAGGTTTCCTCCAGATATGACGCTTGGCATTCAGGCCAAAGAGTTCAATCTTGGATTCATCAGACCAGAGAATCTTGATTCTCATGGTCTGAGAGTAGGCTGTCATGTGCCTTTTACTGAGGACAGGCTGGCCACTCTTCCATAAAGGCCTGATTGGTGGAGTGCTGCAGAGATGGTTGTCCTCCCGGAAGGTTCTCCCATCTCTACAGAGGAACTCTGGAGCTCCATCAGAGTGACCATCTTGGTCACCTCCCTGACCAAGAAACCCCCGACTCCCCCGATTGCTCAGTTTGGTCAGGTGGCCAGCTGTGTAGATTGCTTAGGAATTGTTCTTATTTAATCCATTTTAGAATAAGGCTGTAATGTAACAAAATTTGGAAAAGGTCAAGGGGTCTTAGTACTTTATGAAGGCACTGTAGCCTGGTCTACTGGCCCAAGTTGAGAGATGTGCAAGGAAGTTGGATTGGAGGAGTAGTGGAAAGGAGAGAGAGAGAGCAATGGAGAGAAAAGGGGGGAAGGGGGAGAACAATCAAGAGGGAGTGAGAGATGAGACAGGCTCTTGTGCAGAAAAGCAGGAATAATCCCTATTAAAATAATTACAGCATTTCAGGAGGCAAAGCGATTAAGCGGAAAGCAGGCTATTAAGTATTTCTGTCTAAATATAACTCCCATATAACTCACTCAGAGAGGGCAGGGTTTGGGAGCAGGCAATACACTCCTAGAAAAGAAACGTGCCAACTAGAACTTAAAAGGGTTCTTTGGCTATCCCCATAGGATAACCCTTTCCCCAGAGGTTCTACATAGAACCCAAAATAGTTCTTCCTGGAACCAAAAAGGGCCCTTCAAAGGGTTATCCTATGGGGACAGCCGAAGAACCAGTTGGAACCCTTTTTTTCTAAGACTGTAGGGTAAAGAGTTGCGTATGCGCATCTGTGCGTGTGAGTGAGTGATTGAGTGTGTTTGACTTAGGTGTGTGTTTGGTTGGTGTCTGTGTGTTGCTTCTAGGACAGGGGAGAGATTTGGGAGGTGGTGTGTTAACAGTGAGATCAAGAGAATGCTTGGCAGGAACGCAGTCTCGTTAAACCCCAGGATTCCACATGGAAAACCCTCGCACACAAGGGCCCAGAAAAACACACAAGTGCCCAGAAAAACACACACGCCCACGGAAAAAACACACACGCCAACCCACCCACGGGCAATGCAAACACACCAAGTGCCATTAGAATAGAGCGTACATATCTGCACATCCTCACAACACACACGGGCACTCACACACAAAACTCATTCCCAATACACACAGACTGCATTGACTGCAATAAACCAAAGCTCAAACAGCAATAATATTGATAGAACAATGTGTAAAAATAGGGAAGGCAGAATTATCGTTTAAATCGTGTAACTGTCAATTATGGACAATAATCAAACAAAAAAAATGGAATAGTCAATCATCTTAATACATTCAGTTTAGGAGAAATGGGGATTCAACATTATATTCAAGTAGATATAGTTACCCTTACCCTATAGTATTTTTGTTTTACATGAAGTGGGAAAGTTTATGAGCAGAACGACAGTCAGCTTCATTTCCAAAAGTGGTAAAATCTATTGTTTAAGATTGGGGTGTCACCCCTGTGTTGTAGCTAAATTTTTAATATGCATTAGAATTGTAACGTCTGCTTCCAGCTCACACTCCCAAACACATAGATCCCCTGAACGCAGCTCACGCTCCAGATCCCAATCACGTGAATTCTGATCACCTGTTCACACACCGGTATGCCATTATCACACACTATTTAGTTCAGTTCTTTGCACCCCATCATTGTGAGGTATTGTTTGTTTTGTGACACACTTCTAGTCGGAGTGCTGGGTTTCCTGTAATTTAATCCTCCCATGTATGATAGTTTTGCCTGCCTCACTAATAATGTATTTTGCCTATTCTCTCCCTGTACTTTAGCCTATCGGATTTCCTGTTATCAACCTATTACCTGATCTCCCAGACGACGTTACTAGCCTTTTCCCTGCCTGTACTGTTGCCTTTTTGGACCCCCTGTGTATGACCTTCTGCCTGCCCCTGGACCCAGCTACCTGCCTCCTCCTGTGGTCCTTTACAAATAAACACCTGCTTCGCCCTGCGTGTGAAAACAGCTCTATCTCCCATCGTGTTTATTACAATATTGCATTACAAGCTCAAACATTTTTCCAACATTACAATTATGACATTAACCATGGTAATTTGCATGACAATGAATCATTACCAAACATTCCTTAATCACAGCACTACCTATAACACTATCCCCGTCTGCCATGTGTATCTGAATTCTCAACCCCTGTTACTTTCTTTTCTTTCATCTGTACTCCAGTCTTCCCTACAGTATATCCTCCAGGAATCCCTCCGGTCTTCCCCATAGGAGTGCCATGTACACTCATTCTGAAGCTTCAATTTGAATCTTCAACAGAATCTCTCACTTCCTGCTATCTGAGCAATTGGTTTTACAGAGACGGGGAAAACGACACCAAACACATTTCAGCCACTGCAGGAAAACACAGGTTGCAATATAGCAGGCATGTCTGTAAACATACACTTTGTTATTGTGGGAATAGGAGGTGTGTGTGTATCAGACTTCCCCACCGTATTAGGTTTTAGGACAAGACCTACCTGGAATCTTACCTTTTGGCTAAATAGTTACACCAATCTGGCAAAAAAACATGAATCTCAACTTCCAAATCGAGGCCTGACCTACCTGGCTCAGTGCAGTTTTTGGACGGGGGGCCCAACAGAGGGTCTGTCTCGTTGTCCCAGGATTCCTGTAGTAGCCTTCGAGTCTCCCACCCGGCACCCTCCTCAGTAGTAATGCTTGAGAGGTCATATCCTGGGATGGAACAAGAGAACATTGTTAAGAGTTAAAATCACACTCTGTTAGGTGCGTATACCATAAAAGAGTGGGCCACCAACAAAAAATGTTAACAGTGGAGCGAATACATCCCATAACATTCACATACTGTACAAATATATTTTGACTTCCATGACATAAATGTGGATATATCTGTCGGTCGTGTGAGGCTAGATTGGAGCTAGCAGTGCAGAGTTCATGGAATGTGTTCTTCAGAATGTAAGAATGTCACATAGGATGCAGAGCTCAGCCCCATTCCCATTATTAGATACCAGCGCTACGAAAATCTGGTTAGTCGGAATAAGATGAGATCATTAGGAGCATCCCTACGGCAACACAGTCTGCGGTGGCGTGCTCCGGAGGCCCTGGGGTGATCATTCTGGCGGCTCAGTCATCTGGGTCACCATGTCCTCAGGCCACCGCCTCCAACTCAATGCAGCTCCCAAGATGCAACAGGGCCTGACATTAGGATTTGGCAATGCCTGCTAATAATAGCCCTTACTATATTTATCAAAACAGGGATTAAAAACAAATCACAGCTTCGCTCGCCTGTCCACATGTTGAGGAGCAGGCGGATAGGATGATAACATGTGGACGCTGACCCGAGAACCAAGAATGGGTCCATGTTGTGTGACTGTAATCATAGGCATTAATACAGATCCTTGAAATAAATAGAATGTCTGTCCTTGTGTTTGTTTGTGCAACCTGCACAAGACTGCAGACAATTTTGTCTTGTATTTGTAGGACAATCTTCTATTTATGATCTGAAGTGTTTATTTCAACCTTGGTGTATCAGAAAGGCCAACTGTGTGTGTCTTTCTCTCCCCCCCCCCCCATACCAAAACACTGGAGTGGCTCTCTCTGGGGCTCTCTGATGACGCGTGTCCCAGGCAGGTAGCCTAGCAGTTAGAGCGTTGGGACAGTAACCGAAAGGTTGCTTGTTTGAATCCCCGAGCTAGTAAGGTGGAAAAAATCTGTCATTCTGAAAATGAACCCCCACAACAACTGCTCCCCGGGCGACATTGACTTTGATTAAGGCAGTCCCCCGCACCTCTCTGATTCAGAGAGGGTTAAATGTGTAAGACACATGCAATGCATTCAGCTGTGCAACTGACTAGGTATCCCCTTTCCCTTTCCTTCTCATTAAGCTGTGGGAGCACAGACTCTACATGTTAGGGGACAGAGGCCTTCTCCATGCAGGGCCGGCGCCAGAACAAATTTGTTGGATTGGCCATTGATTACCATAGGCAGGCAAATCTTTTCATGGGATCTCCTATGCATTCATTTTTTATGGGTGTTATAGTAAAGACCATAGGCAGCTCATGAGTTTCAAGTTTGGGGAAGCTTACAATTTATCCTACCATTTCTACCGATCTGTGTGCCAGTTGATTATTTTTATATGATTATTTTAGTGGAACAGTTTTATTTCAATAATATCATTTTGGTTTCTCAAAATTATTGTCACATTGGGCTTCCGGTGACGCAACTTAGGAAATGGCTGCCTAGTTTTTCGTACTGCACATCGGTTGGGTATTTCACCCCCTAAATTCAAGTATTTACTCTGAGCATTATAATAACTTTCGCAAAATGGAAAAGGACTCGGAGCTACAACAACAGTCCGTAACAAGACAGCAGAAGATATAATCGTCGATGAACCAGAAATGGCTAAGAGGAACTTTGAGAAGATGTAAGAAAATAACTAAATGAGTTCAAGAAGGACATAAACCAGAACCTGGAAGAAAACAAATTAGGCGACACAGGACAATATAAGGAGAACACTACATGTCATGGACCACATTACTCAGAATAAGACAAGTGCAATATTAATCAGCCTAGATGCAGAAAAAGCATTTGATTCAGTGGGATGGGATTACCTATTCCAAGTTATGGAAAGATTTGGTTTCAACAAAGAAGTGATACAGTGCATCAAAACACTGTATTCATGTCCGACCGCTAGAATGAAGATAAATGGACATTTGACACGAACAATACAATTAGAGCGAGGGGCAAGACAAGGCTGTAATCTTTCACCCACGCTCTTCTCCTTGTACCTCCAACCATTAGCACAGGCAATAAGACAGGACCCAACCTTAGAGGGAATAACAATAAGAGGCAGTGAACATAAGATATGCATGTATGCTGATGACGTTCTGTTATTCCTTAAAGACCCAGGCTCAAGTGTACCTAGATTGATGGATGTTTTACAAACATTTGGAACATATTCAGGGTATGTGCTTAACGTACACAAGACCCAAGCCCTAGTATATAATTATACCCCACAGGAAGAGCTGAAGAGTAGGTATAACTTCACCTGGACCTCCTCATCCATTAAATATCTGGGAGTAAATTTACCAAAAGATACACCCAAACTTTATTGCATGAATTACGATCACATTAACAAGAAAATATATGATGACCTAGACAGGTGGAATTCACTTCCCTTAGATCTTAGTAGTAGAACTGAAACAATCAAAATGAACATCCTGCCAAGGTTACTGTATTTGTTCCAATCACTGCCCTTAGAAACACCGCCTAAACAGTTTAGGGAATGGGATAAACGGATATCAAGGTTTATCTCAAACAGTAAGAGACCAAGAACTAGATATACAACATTACAGTTACCAAAAAACTGTGGGGGTATGGCCTTACCAAACCTAAAAGATGATTATGTGTCAGCCCAATTGAGACCTCTGGTGTGTTGGTGCAATTCAGAATACGAATCCAAATGGAAAGACATCGAGACTACTTTGACAGAGATACCCATACAGTCAGTTTAAAGAAATAAGGACATGGTAAAAGAAATATACAATAGACGAAATCAGTGGATTAATTTCTCTCTGAAGACATGGTTTAGGGGAGTTAAGCAAAATAATTTAGACAGAGAGATAAACAAGATTTTGGATAAACAAGATTTTTACAGATACCTACAAGTTCGACACTATTTCTTAAGGGAGATAAAAGTGACTGACCCTCGAGCACCTCCAAAATGAATCAAAGTATTCACTAACGCATACAACTTGGGGAGTAACAAAAAAACTATTTCAAATCTCTACTTGGGTATTCAACCCTCAAATAAACATTCTACAAACTATATTAAAAAGAAATGGGAGGAGGAACTTAACATTGAAATAACTGATGAAACATGGTTGAACATATTAGAGACTCAACATAGCTCCACCAACTCAAGGTCATGGAGAGAATTCTGTTGGAAGAATGTTATACGTTTCTTCATAACACCTAAACTGAAATCAAAACAGACTGGCTCACTACACCCTTGTTGGAGAGAATGCGGTCTATTGAGGGCGGACCACTCTCATATCTTTTGGCCCCGCAATCGAAACTTACTGGGGAGAAATAAGATCTAACATTGGAAAAATAATGGGATTTGAAATAGAACAAAAATTCATTTCTTTGTACATGGGTGAAATACCTGATAACTTACACAATAGAGAAAAGTACCTATTGAAGGTCCTACTGGCAGCCAGTAAAAAGGCTATCACTAGGAAATGGCTACAAAAAGACCCTCCCACAGTGACACAATGGATAGACATTGTAGAAGAAATACACCACATGGAGCGTATGACCTTTGCTTTAAGAACTCAACAGGAGAGAGGTCAAGAATACTGGGAAAAATGGGTTTCGTACTTGGAAAAGGTCTAATTCAAAGATGTCAATGTAAATAATATGATGATATGATGATGAAGGTATGAAGTGCACTGTAACTGCCAGATCTTTTTTGTTGTTGTTCTTTTATTTGACTTTATTTGTACTTTCTTTGTGTTCCTACAATAAAAACAAAGTATAAAAAATGTTAAAAAATATTGTCACATTGTTAATCATAAAAATCTGAAGTAAAATGATACAAATTGAAAAGTTAAAAGTCGAGAGCCCCAGCCTCTGCCATATTGACACATTGATAAACAGATCCATTGGCGGCTAAAGAAATGAGCCAATACAGCAGTAAACCTACAACTTCATCTTCAATGAAGTAAAATACATTGGTCTAAAGCCGGGAGAAAAAAAACTGTTCAAAATATCCTGATGAAAATTCTGGTTCTTTCAATCACATTCATCTCTCTATACTCTGCCTGTCTGCCTCCCTTTCTATCTCTTGACTTGAGCTATTGTTGGTGAAGTGTACCATTGTATCAAATAATGAACTGGATTCAGCCTGAAGCCGTCGCTATAGAGTACCACAGTATGAGTAATAATAATCATAAAACCTAGAGGTCAAACAGGGAAATGGTTCCAATTGTTTTTCCACCATTTATTTTTCCCATAGGGGATTTTAGAAACACATATTAAGGGCTGTGTTTTGTGTAGGTTTACCCTGGCATGACGTTTCGATAACCATGTAAATCTCTCTTAAGACAAGGTGACTTTGATCAATATATTTGCCTGTATTTACCCCCCTAAAATGAAATATTAAATTTGCTGCTAATGTGGATATCATAAAGAACTACAAATGCCACAATCCTGACGAGACTGCCAAATCGAGGCAAAGGAAAGAATCTCAGGATTAACTATCTAATGTTAGCTAAATATAGTAATGAATACATTGGAAAATGTGTTTAAATGGACAATTCTGTGAACCGTCTTGTGCAAGTTTTAAATTGACAATACCTGTTAGCAAAGGTGTCAGCTAGATGTGCAGAGGCTTGCAGGGATTTGTAGTTTTGCAGGATGTCTACTTTCATTCTAATTAGCATTTTCAAATCAGAGTAAATAGAGCTGAATATATTGATAAAGTCACCTTATCCGAGAGATTTTACACGGTTATCTAAACGTCATGCCAGGGTAAACCTACATGAAACACAGACCTTATTTTAAGTGTTTCTAAAATCCCCTATGGGAAAAATGAATGGTGGAAAAACGATTGGAACCTTTTCCCTGTTTGACCGCTACTGTAGTTTTTATGACACCTCCGCTGTGGGGCCCTATAGTGAACTTGCAACATTTTCTGAACTAGCCTATTCCGTTTCCCTTGCCAGTGAGCTTGGGACAGACCGCTGTATTCATGGCGTTTTCACTAAATAGATGGAATCATCAGATCATGATATTTTGCTCTGTCACCCCGAGGCTTGGTGATTAGAGGCCGGGAGTGTTGGAAAGATTTTTCATATACTGAGGAGCTATCACTGGCAATGGATGTTAAAAAAACTACTTCATTGACTTTGTGTGAGGTGAAGAAAAAATGACTGAGCAGCTCAGCTTATTAGTGGTGGATGTGAGGAGTTATGACAATCAGAAATGGCCAAATGGGGACTCTTATTTTTGCACGCAGCAGACCAGGTAGGCCTACTTCTGTGCGTGCTCAGGTGTGCTCCCTCAAAGAAACCAGACACATGCTCATTGTGCACATGGAGCACACGAAACAAAAGACAATACATTTTTAATGGTTATGAAACTAACCAAAACTTGTTTCTCACAAGTGTAGCAGGTTGTGAACTCCGCAAACAATGAAACGGAAAACGGAACGGCTTGTGGACTGTGGTGATTGGTGAATTACCTCTTCTTTCCCCGTGTGCAAAGATCCCTAATAAACTTCCCCTTTGCGTGCTATTGGTGCCTGTTTTGTTACTGAACTTGGTGACATGGAATCCCCACACCCTTGATCTTGCTACACTATACTCACGACACATTATCTTCACACATATTTTAAATGCTTATCACTGACAACCGCAACTCAATCAGCTAGAACTAGTGTCACGAGCACTACTCAAATTGTGCGCTTCCAAATAGGCATACTATAGGCCTACACAATTGTGATTTGAAACAATCCACAGCAAAAAAAGAAGCAAATTATGCTCTGTGGCTAAGTCATGCTCCCTGGTGAAGTATTTTGAATGAGACCCATGAGGCGACGCACAATTGGCCCAGCGTGGTCCGAGTTAGGGGAGGGTTTGGCCGGCTGGAATGTCTTTGTCCCATCGCGCTGTAGCGACTCCTGTGGCGGGCCAGGCGCATGCACGCTGACACGGTCACCAGGTGTAGGGTGCTTCCTCTGACACAAAATGTTTTTTTTGTGGATGGGTACAATCGTATGTAAAAAATGTATAATAGTACTATTGTTTTTATATATATAATTATTTCTTTATTTATTGAATATTCAAAACATACAATATACTTGCAGTGAAGCTGCTCAACAACTACATCATACCAGTCATCCAACAGATTCCCATTCAGAGCGACACACAGAAGCATCCAGGGTCAATGGGCTGATCTACCACCAGGCCAAAAAACGTGAACCCGAACCCTCCAAGATCCCCCCATAGTTCCCCAATAGCTGTCCCTTAACCATTCGAGACCTCTCCCACAGCCCCCCCCCTCCCCCAGGAAGAAAAATAAAAAATAGAATCAATTCCATTCCCCCAAGAACCCCCCAATGCACCAACAACCAAGAGAATGAACTAAAGACACAAAAGGAAAAGACTGAAGAAAACAGCAAACAATTAAAAAATAATAAAAAGACATTTAAACAAACGACATCAAGGACAATTAAAATCATAACAGCAATGCCAACTGTATATGTTTGTGTGCATGTCTGGCACTATTACATGTATGTGTGTGTTTTTGTATGTGTTTATTTGAATATTTAAAATTACTAAATCGGGTAATTTTGTATACATTAATTTAAATTTGCATCGGGCCGCTTCTTCGGGGATTCTGGTAAGATGCCGGCAAAGTCGGCTGAATTCCGGTAGACGGAAACGGCCCAATGGTCTTGGGACGATTATGGGCAGTCATTCATTTTGATTCCGGGCCGAATCCGACACCTGATTCCTGGCCGATTCAATCAGTTCCGACCCCCTCAGAAGAGGGCCGCTTCTGGGCCGATTCCTCATTGCTAGCTGGGATGCATCTATCCAATGTTCTGATTTGTTTTAAGAGATATTATACTTTAGTAATCCACAATGTCCTGGTGATGACATTATCTTCCATATTCCTACAGATACCTTGAACTGGAGATTCCTTCAAAACGATTGTCTGCAGTTATCGTGTAGGGAATGGCAAGGTTGGGTGACTAGGTGTCACGCCCTGACCTTAGTATTCTTTGTTTTCTTTATTATTTTGGACATGGGTGATGTATGTGTTTTTGTTCCTGTCTATGGGTGTTTACTAGTCTAGGTGTTATGTATGTCTATGGTTGCCTAGATTGGATCTCAATTAGAGGCAGCTGTTTATCGTTGTCTCTGATTGGGAACCATATTTAGGCAGCCATATGCCTTGGGTATTTTGTGGGTAATTGTCTATGTGTTAGTTGCCTGTGTCTGCACTTATCATATATAGCGTCACGGTTGTTTTGTATAGTTTGTTTAGTGTTCTTCGTTTCAATAAATAGAAGAATGTATTCACATCATGCTGCGCCTTGGTCTCCTCCATTCAACGAAAGTGACAGAATAACCCACCAAACAAGGATCAAGCAGCATGAAAGGGAGGAAAGCGCTTTGTGGAAGAATGGACCCGGGAGAAGGATGAGTGGGTAACAACCTGATGGAGATAGAGAGGTGGTCGATCGATGCAGGGAGAGTACCAGAGACGCTTGGGATTCTATGGAACAGTGCGAGGAGGGATACAGGAGAATGGAGGAACGGCGATGATATAAGGGGGGGCACACGAGGAGATTGGCTGAGTCAGGTAGGAGACCTAAGCCAACTCCTCGTGCTTACTGTGGGGAGCATGTTACTGGTCTGGCACCTTGTTATCCGGTGGAACCTTGCGTGTCTCCAGTGCGCATTTTTAGCCTGGTGCGCTCTATTCCAGCTCCTCGCATTTTCCGGGTTAGAATGGCATCCAGCCAGGAAGGAGGGTGCCGGCTCAGCACTCCTGGTCTCCAGTATACCTCCATGGACCAGGATATCCTGCGCCGGCTCTGCGTACTGTGAGTCTGCAAAGCCCTGTGTGTCCTGTGCCAGCGCCATGCATTTGCAGGGCAAGTATAAACATCCAGCCAGGACGGGTTGTGTCAGCTCTACACTCCAGACCTCCAGTGTGCCTCCACAGCCCAGTACGTCCTGTGCCTGCTCCCCACACTCGCCCTGAGGTGCGTGTCCTCAGCCCGGTACCACCAGTGCCGGTACCACGCATCAGGCCTCCAGTACGCCTCCACAGCCCAGTACGTCCTGTGCCTGCTCCCCACACTCGCCCTGAGGTGCGTGTCCCCAGCCCAGTACCACCAGTGCCAACACCACGCACCAGGCTTCCTGTGCGTCTCCAGAGCCCTGTACGCCCTGTTCCTCCTCCCCGCACTCGCCCTGAGGTGCGTGTCTCCAGCCCGGTACCACCAGTGCCGGTACCACGCACCAGGCCTCCAGTACGCCTCCACAGCCCAGTACGTCCTGTGCCTGCTCCCCACACTCGCCCTGAGGTGCGTGTCCCCAGCCCAGTACCACCAGTGCCAACAGCCCGCACCAGGCTTCCTGTGCGTCTCCAGAGCCCTGTACGCCCTGTTCCTCCTCCCCGCACTCGCCCTGAGGTGCGTGTCTCCAGCCCGGTACCACCAGTGCCGGTACCACGCACCAGGCCTACAGTGCACCTCGCCAGTCCAGAGCGTCCGGCGACAGTACCCAGTCCAGAGCGTCCGGCTACAGTCTACAGACCGGAACCTCCTACGACGGGCCGCAGACCGGAACCTCCTACACGGGCCGCAGACCGGAACCTACCACGACGGGTCGCAGTCCGGATCTGCCAGTGTCTCCCCATTTAGGCAGCCATATTCCTTGGGTATTTCGTGGGTTATTGTCTGTCTGCACTTAACATATATAGCTTCACATTCGTGTTGTTGTTTTGTATAGTTTTTCAATAAATAGAAGAATGCAGGAATCCATGTGCAGGAGACCTTCACCTCCTGCTTCTTTGAAGAGGGTGCTGTTCCCTGGCAACACCATAGACTACACTATGCACAACCAAAGGCTCTTTTAAGAGCCATCCACATTGCAATAAGAGTATTGTTCCATTTACTTAGCTATGTCAACTGCAGTTATTCAACTCCCAATTTCTCTCCCTTTGATTTCTACTTCTCAGGTGAGGGTGTTGTTCAGGTAAGTCACTTATGTAGATGTCTGTACAAAAACAAACTGTCCTCTTTTAAGAGTCAACCATATTGAAAAAAAGGAACAATTAGACACCCTATAACCCACACATACACACTTGTGTACCAATCTGATTGATGGACTGAGTTGTGCATTAAACAGGCTCAGGTGTATAACTGTGGCTCCTTACAAATTAGGCAAGAGGACCAACACTTCATTATTAAGAAGACACTTCATTATGTCCAGTTATATACCTACGCTATACTGTTTGTCCTCATGTGTCTGTGCATGTTTTTCAGTGTAAAGCACACTGCAGCCACAGTGTGGGCGCCAGATGAGGCCACACACACACACACAGATTCCTGTTGAACATTGTCTTTAACTACTTTGTTTTCTCAATAAGTCTCTGGTTCACTTCATCCCTCTCCCCCCTTCTCCCTAAAGCCTCTAGGTTATATCAGCTGTGTCAGTGAACACCTCACGCATCTGAACTGGCTACATAGAGGGCACAGCATGATCAGAAGTGAGAGGTCACTTGGTCGGGTCAACAGGAAGTATTATTAAAGTGTTGTGATGAACTGAGAGAACATTAAGTTTAGCTGCACTGTAACTCATCAATCATATGCTGTCTTCCCTGCTCCTGTTCTTAGCACTTTCCCTTGGTCTTCTCACACCTCTCTCCTCAACTCCTTTCTCCTTATGTTTTAATAATGCACACCAGGCCTGCATTGAAGATTGAACTTGTATTTATATTTTTTTGATTATTATTTAATTTTTAAATCTTTAACTAAGAATGCATGTATTATGTATTTATAACACTTGGATAATGAACTTTTCAGTCAAGCGTTTGACATTCTCTGCTGGTTGAAATGAAGTCTCATTTGATGAAATACACCTATTCTGTGTCCTCAGATTTTTTTAAATTTTATTTAACCTTTATTTAACCAGGAAGGGCTAATTGAGATTTGAAATCTCTTTTTTAAGAGTGTCCTGGCCAAGATGGGCAGCACCAATTACAGACAACATGCAAAACTACAAGTAATCTAGTAAAAACCATAGAATTCACAAGAGTATAACAAAATCATTAAACCGCAAATTAAAAACATTAACAGGTCAGGGAATAAAAATCCTTCATCAGTGATTTTAAAACGCCAATCAGGACAAGTTCTTCCAGTTTAAAAGTATTTTGTAAGGCGTTCCAAGACGATGGCGCCGAGTACATAAAAGCCCTTTTACCAAATTCAGTTGGGACATTTGGAACAGTTAGTAGGATAAAGACCTGTGAACGAAGAGAGTACCCACCACATTTCTGAACAATACATGTCCAAATAAAATGGAAGTAAACCCAAAATGGCTTTGTAAATAAAAGTATACCAGTGCCTGAGCCTACGAGTGACTAGAGAAGGTCAGCCAACCCTGGTACACAAAGTGCAGTGGTGCGTAAGGGTTTTGCAGATTAAAATAAATCTCAAAGCGCCATGGTATTGAGAGAAACCGGTTTTAGAGTATTTACATGATGCATAGAAAGTGTAGTGTACTGTTTAAAAAAATTATTTCTGTATATATTAATTACAAATCAGCCTTCAACTAGTTAAATCATGTTTCTAGTCTATTGCAGTTACAATGTGTAAACATTGATGTCCCAGGACCAGGATTGGTCCAGTAAACTCTGTTGAAGTGTATAATTGTAATCCATATAATTATTAGCCTCATATACATTGTCTACTGGCATTGTTTTTAAATTGAGAACAATAGTCAAAAGTTTGGACACACTTACTCATTCCAGGGTTTTCTTTATTTACTATTTTCTACATTGTAGAGTAATAGTGAAAACATCAAAACTATGAAATCGTATAGTAACCAAAAAAGTGTTAAACAAATTCTTCAAAGTAGCCACCCTTTGCCTTGATGACAGCTTTGCACACTCTTGGCATTCTCTCAACCAGCTTCATGAGGTAGTCACCTGGAATGAATTTAAATTAACAGGTGTGCCTTGTTAAAAGTTAATTTGTGGAATTTCTTTCCTTCTTAACATGTTTGAGACAATCAATTGTTTTGTGACAAGGTAGGGTATACAGAAGATGGTATTTAACCAAACTCCATATTATGGCAAGAACAACTCAAATAAGTAAAGAGAAACGACAGTCAATCATTACTTTAAGACATAAAGGTCAGTCAATCCGAAAGAACTTTGAAAGTATATTCAAGTGCAGTCACAAAAACCATCAAGCACTATGATGAAACTGGCTCTCATGAGGACCGCCACAGAAAACCCAGAGTTACCTCTGCTGCAGAGGATAGGTTCATTAGAGTTACCAGCCTCAGAAATTGCATCCCAAATAAATGCTTCAGAGTTCAAGTAACAGACATCTCAACATCATCTGTTTCGAGGAGACTGCATGAATCAGGCCTTGATTGTCGAAGTGCTGCAAAGAAACCACTACTAAAGGACACCAATAATAAGAAGAGACTTGCTTGGGCCAGGAAACACGAGCAATGGACTTTAGACCGGTGGAAATCCATTTTTTGGTCTGATAAGTCCAAATTTGAGATTTTTGGTTCCAACTGCCGTGTCTTTGTGAGACGATGAGTAGGTGAACAGATGATCTCCACATGTGTGGTACCCACCGTGAAGCATGGAAGAGGAGGTGTGATGTGTGAGGGTGCTTTGCTGGTGACACTGTCTGATTTATTTAGAATTTAAGGGACACTTAACCGGCATGGTTCCCACAGCATTCTGCAGCAATACACCATCCCATCTGGTTTGCACTTAGTGGGACTATCATTTGTTTTTCAGTCGGACAATGACCCAACACACCTCCAGGCTGTGTAAGGGCTATTTGACCAAGAAGAAGAGTGATAGAGTGCTGCATCAGATGACCTGGCCTCCACAATCACCCGACCTCAATCAAATTGAGATGGTTTGGGATGAGTTGGACCGCAGAGTGAAGGAAAAGCAGCCAACAAGTTCTCAGCATATGTGGGAAAAACTTCAAGACTGTTGGAAAAGCATTCCAGCTGACGCTGGTTGAGAGAATGCCAAAAGTCTGCAAAGCTGTCATCAAGGCAAAGGGTGGCTACTTTGAAGAATATGAAACACATTTTGATTTGATTACTACATGATTCCATATGTACAATTTCATAGTTTAGATGTCTGTTTTCTCAGGAGTCCCTTAAACATTAAAACAACCCAAATTACAATTTCAAACTCATGTTACAATGCCCATAAAGCTAGCTGGCTAATGTTAGCTAGTCAGCTAGCTTGCAAAATAGCAATTTTCACAATTTCATATGCATAATTGTTTGTCTCGACATTAACTAACATATTCCTCTCAACTGTAAATGTTGTGCATGATTCCTAATGACATAATAATTACTAACATTTGCTACCATCCTAGTATTTTTGTCAGCCATCTTTGCTGAAGAAAGTCTCCAGCGTTGGGTTACCTAGCGTCAAATTCATCATGGGAACCACTTGATATGATTGGTCATTGCCCAGCTGTCGCCGCTGGTGATTTGCAGAAAGTTGGGAAATACTGAACTTTTTCACCGCCTCCCACGCCACATTCGTGCCTCCCACGCAACATTCGTGCCTCCCACGCCACGTTCGTGCCTCCCACGCCACGTTCGTGCCTCCCACGCCACGTTCGTGCCTCCCACGCCACGTTCGTGCCTCCCACGCCACGTTTGTGCCTCCCACGCCACGTTCGTGCCTCCCACGCCACGTTCGTGCTACCCAACGGTCTCCCGCCCACTCCACTTCTCACTGTTTTCCTTCCATTGAAAAGTAATGGGAAGCGGTGTTTCACCGCATGCTTGTGTACACGAAGGGATAGGTCTGCATATTATGCCCATAAAAACGCTTTGTCATATTCTTGACAGATTTTGGTGAGAGTGAGCCCTTTCGCTTCAACCTCTTCCTCTGCTTAAAATATGTCACTGGAGAAAGCATTAGAGCAGGCAAAACAGCGCCCCTCTATAAGTATCCCATGTATCTGATTCTGTCTGGCCAGAAATAGTATGACATGCCATACTCATTTGGTCCAGACAGCATCAGATACTTGGTCTACACATACTGAGACAGAGGGGCGCTGTTTTGCTCGCTCGGATGATTTATCTGAGATTGATGCGTCTTTCTGTCCGCGCATCTCTGTCAAATAAATTCTCAATATTTGTATTTGGATGGGCAAGGAGGTATGGTAGGGTGGGCAAGGCCCACCCATAAAGCTGTACCTGTCTCCATGACTGGACACAACCACAGGTAACAGGAACACAACTATTCAAACACAGCAGACACCAGAGACTTCTGATAGGTTCCTGCTGCTTTCTGGATGGATGCATACACACACACACGCACACGCACACACTCAGGCACAAACGCACACAAAACACTACATCTTGTGCTTTTCTGTTGTGAGTACATGCATTACCTGTTCAATGAGCCATAATGCACCCGGGAGCTGGAGTTACTATGGTGATGTGACTTAATTGCCAATGCCGGGACCAGGGAGAGTAGATGACATAACACACACACAGACTTTAACAATGTAGTGACCACGTCGTCCCTTGCATCCAGTAGTCCAGTAACAGATTTTGTGGTGGGGAAGGGATGTGTCTGGGCCTGAGTAAATGCATACGGATGTAATCCCTGGGCAAGTTTGAAATACATCTCTAAGTCAGACATGTCAGGCTCACAAGCCTCATTCCCTCCTCTCACAGGAAACCTCCTCTATACTGGTTTTTGTGGGTCCCAGTTTGCAGCTGCATACATGGCGGCTGAGTTGAGCGTATTCATACTGCAGATCACATCTTAACAGAGACAAATAAGGCCTCAATTTCACTCAAATCATATCATGAAGCTGGTTGAGCGAATACAAAGTTGTCATCAAGGCAAAGGGTGGCTACTTTGAAAAATGTAAAATATATTTTAATTTGTTTAACACTTTTTTGGTTACTACATGATTCCATGTCTGTTATTTCATAGTTTTGATGTCTTCACTATTATTCTACAATGTAACAAAGAGTCAAAATAAAGAAAAACCCCTGAATGAGTAGGTGTCCAAACTTTTGACTGGCACAGTATACTCCATATAATCACACGTTTCATTTTGGTATGAAATTACCATTTCCTTCTCCTCTGAGTGGGTACAATGTTGGGTTTGATGACTGCCATTCAATCACAACAAACCAAGGGCAGTAGTGAGTAGTGACAGCGAGGTAAACGAAGCTAGCTTTGCTATGGAGAGAAGTTTTGAATTTGGAGACTTCTCCCTTCTTGACTGACTCACCATCTCAAGATGGTTAGCTAATTCAGGTCTATGTGTAGGCTGAAGCCTGCGCTAACCTTGTGTTTAGCAAAGCTGACAGCAGTTAGCTAGCATTGCTTGGGGATAGCTGCAGCTGGCTAGCCTATCTAGCTAACTGATATTTCTCTGTCAACTCACAGTTATGCCAAGATGGCAAGAACCAGTGTCTGGAATGTGTTTCATGAGACACTCGTTCTACAACGACTTGCTACAAAAGTAGCTTGCAACTTAGTTTCAGAGTTTCATCACGACATGCAAAGACCATGGAACCGATGTCAACTGCGAGTTGAATGCCTCGTCTTCAGTCAGCTCAGCTGTCCTACAACACAATATTCAATAACTGGCTAGTTTTTTGTGATGGGGCGATTGATACCGGAGTGCCGATGCAGTTTTTAAAGCACTACTGATCCGACAAAATGTACAAATGCTTGTTTCAAAGAACATTATCACGTAATCAATGACATCCGAAGCTTCATGGCATCACATGGTGTTTCAAACTGTGTTTTGCAAAATGCGAGATCCCACTGAATTCACAGTGGTTCCAGTGCTTTCAAACACCAACCTCGACTGGACACCGTACTTAGGCCTACAATGTACAGTAGTTAGGATTGTTCCATGTAGCCTCACCTGAATGGTACCTAAGCAGGTAGATTAGAGGACAATAGAACAATCACTGACGACAGAGAATGGGGTCAAATTCCAGTGAAGGCATATTTCGAAAACAATTTTATGTGATGCTTTCTGCATGTCGTTGTTCAAATCTTATTTATACTGAACAAAAATATAAATGCAACATGCAACAATTTCAAATATTTTAACAGTTCATAAGGAAATCCGTCAATATAAATACATTCATTAGGCTCTAATCTATGAATTTCACATGATTGGGAATACAGATATGCATCTGTTGGTCACAAATACCTTTAAAAATAGGTAGGGGAGTGGATCAGAAAACCAGTCAGTATCTGGTGTGACCACCATTTGTCTCATGCAGAGTGACATCTCCTTTGAATAGAGTTGATCAGGCTGTTGATTGAGGCCGGTGGAATGTTGTCCCACTCCTCTTCAATGGCTGTGCGAAGTTGCTGGATATTGTTGCTGTCGTACAAGTCGATCCAGAGCATCCCAAATATGCTCAATGGGTGACATTACTGGTGAGCCGTCCATGGAGGAACTGGGACATTTTTAGCTTCCAGGAATTGTGCATTATCTTGCTGAAATGCGAGGTGATGGTGGCGGATGAATTGCCTCAGGATTTCATCACGGTATGCCAATTGTAAGCTCCCTCAAAACTTGAGTCATCTGTGGCATTGTGTTGTGTGACAAAACAGCCCATTTTAGAGTGGCCTTTTATTGTCCCCAGCACAATGTGCACCTGTGTAATGATCATGCTGTTTAATCAGCTTCTTGATATGCCACACCAGTCAGGTGGATGGATTATCTTGGCAAGGGAGAAATGATAACTATCAGGGATGTAAACAAATGTGTGCACAACATTTTAGAGAAATAGGCATATGGAAGTTTTCTGGGATCTTTTCTTTCAGCTCATGAAACATGGGGCCAACACTTTACATGTTGCGTTTTTATTTTTGTTCAGTGTATATAGGTTAAGCTTCGGTCTTAAGCATCCTAAATAATGCCGTAGATTCAGTTTTACAGCAAAATGAAGGGATTCACAGCAAAGAGGGAAGCATGATGTATGGTGCAAAACTGTAATGGTAGCTGATTGTAGGCTATTGACACCCACGACTAAACACTAATGTGCATTGTGTTAAAAGCTCAGAGTAATGAACTGTTTTTGGCACAATTTGGTGAAAGCCCAAAAGGCTTCAGAAAGTTTCCAATCACTACTAATGTTGTCTTGCCTCTCCTTATGCTAATATAACCTAAATGTAATGGTGTTGTTGGTGTACCTTCACCAACATCACTAGTCTCAGGTTTGACAGTTGACAGCCCGCAGAAGTAGTAGTTAGTGTCGAATGTAATCCATATGCTGACCATCTTCCCGAGATTGTTGAACAACTTTATGAAAGCCTATTTTCACTAGAGTATTTACAGAGCATCTGTGGCAGACCACCAGTCTTCGGCATGCCAGGGGAAGTAACCACACCGTATTGTCCGTGCATGACGTTTCTCTCTTGGATCGGCCACCATGTGTTAATGGGCATAAAGCGGGCATGTATGTTGACATAATCTTGACGAACTCACTTACAAAACTCAGTTTTGGACGAGATTGACTTTATGACCCACATTATCCTACTTTGTAGTCAATTTTGACACTAGAATACATGTTTATAGGCAGTTTTCAAACAGTGAAGTTGCTTTTTTGGTTCAGTGGAATATTTTGGGGTATTTTGTGGAATATGTTTTTTGCATTGATTACCACCAGCTATGTGGCTCATTGTAATTATTACATTGGTAGGTCCCAGGGAGGGGCTGAGTAAATATAAGCGCCAGTCTTGGGCAGATTTGTCTTGGTAATGTTGGAGAGGGTGGCTGACCTGAGCCTGGTATACCACAACCTAAGTCTTAATGGAATGGACAGGTGTCCCTGCTCCTAGGCATTTTATAAAAATAATTTTGTAAATATTGTCAATTGCACCTGTAGACCGCCATCTTCAATAGTAAATAAAAGCACAACTTATGCACTGGATTCTGCCTGCCTCCTCCAACATTTCTACTCTTCCAACTGTTACAAGGTCCCGGCTTTAGAGTGTATTAACATAAGGAGGTGACCAAATCAATACATGTGGTGCTACATTTGCCTGTTCACTGACATAATGTAAGGATGTGCTAAACCTACAGGTCTTTCCAACAGGAATCTGGGCTAACTGTGTGTGTGTGTACTATTTATGACAGCAGGCAAGCTGTATGTGTTCTCCCTCTGTGCTTCGCAACCATTGTCTGACTAATTGTCTCACTTTGTGCGTGCAAACCACACACACACACACACACACAATAATGTCCCAGATCTCTAGAGTCCCCACCCAGTCCTATAGGTTTAGACTGACACCATAATGTCTTTGTGGGGGTATAATTGGCGGTCCATCTATCCCTCCTGCATCCTGTCCTGCCATGCTTAATCAGGTAGTTTATCTTCATTAGTAACCCAGGCATGCATGTCTTCATCTGGGCCACATCTGGGCTAGTTAGAGAAGAGCTGCATTCACATCCCTGGAGAGTGGAGAATCAAGGAAGGCACCTGCCACTGCATGTCGCCTACTACATGTCTCTGATGTATGCTACAACATGTTGAGAACGGCCTCAATTCGTGGAGGCATGGATACAAGGTGTCGAAAGGGTTCCACAGGGATGCTGGCCCATGTTGACTCCAATGCTTCCCAAAGTGGCTGGATGTCCTTTGGATTGTGGACTATTTTTGATACACACGGGAAACAGTTGAATGTGAAAAACCCAGCAGCGTTGCAGTTCTTGACACAAACCGGTGCGCCTGGCACCTACTACCATATCCCTTTCAAAGGCACTCTTTTGTCTTGCCCATTCACCCTCTGGATGGCACACATACACAACCCACGTCTCAGTTGTCTCAAGGCTGACTCCTGTCTCATCCCCTTCATCTACACTGATTTGAAGTGGATTTAACAAGTGACATCAATAAGGGATCATAGCTTTCAGCTGTCATGGTAAGAGCAGGTGTTCATAATGTTTTGTACACTCAGTGTAAGCCTTTGCTATTTGTCTGTATTGGGTAAATCCATTTGAATGCAATCACTTTTAGACAGCATCTCTTTTGATTTAAACAAAACTCTCCATACATGTTTGCCCATGGAAGAAGTGGTCAGAAAATGACTTTTTGGACCTGAATGCCAAATCATTATTTTTTATTCAAAAATATATTTTTTATTTGACCTTTATTTAACTAGGCAAATCAGTTAAGAACA